>NC_060198.1:15194881-15494881 GCF_021184085.1 Oncorhynchus gorbuscha
TGTCTTTTTAAACTACTAGCACACAGCTCAGACACCCATGCATACTCCACACGACATACCACCAGAGGTCTATTCACAGTCCCCAAGTCCAGGACAGACTATTGGAGGTGCACAGTACTAAATAGAGCCATGACTACATGGAACTCTATTCCACGTCAAGTCATTTGTGCAAGCAGTAAAATCTGATTTTAAAAAACCGAATTAAAATACATCTTATGTTACAGCCGGGCCCGTGAAGAGACACACACATACACACACATGATAACATACGCACTATTCAGACACTTACACATGGATTTTGTGTTGTATATGATATGTGGTAGTAGAGTAGTGGCCTGAGGGCACACACTTAATGTGTTCTGAAATCTGTAGTGAAATGTAATGTCATGTTTTTAATTGTACATAACTGCCTTAATTTGGCTGTAACCCAGGAAGAGGGGATCCACGATAAATACAAAATACATGCGCCACAAAGATCTGAAATCTCAAACTCACTCTTACCTGAATAGTGCAGTAATAATTAGCAAACACTGCCATGGTTATGCGGTGTGCCACACTGCCATGGTTATTGGGCGGAAGGTAATGGCTCACACAGAGAGGCCAGGTGCTGTAGCCAGGTAGAGAGGAGAACCCAGCATGTTCCTGCTCACTCAGCTGCAATCAGCACTTATGCCTGCCTGGGTCCTGTTCAGTCAGGCACACCGTAGAAAAATGTTTTACAATGGAAACGAAAATCTGCATTGCTATTGGACAGTTCACAGTAGTACCTTTCCGATTCACTCTGTTTCAAAACTCATACAGAAAGGACATGTGCTGTAGCCAGGTAGAGCGGAGAACCCAGCTTGTTGCTGGTCCACACTCAGCGACACACTTTTCCTCTTTCAAGGACGGCGAGGTCGTGAAACATTGTGTGTGTTCCAAATGGCACCCTATTCCCTTTATATTGCACTACTTTTGACCAGTGCCCCTTACACTCCTTTTGACCATAGGCTCTGGTCAAAAGTTGTGCACTATATAGGGAATAGGGTGCCATTAGGGACACAATCAGGATAGGTTCTCAGGGGCATTGGTTAGCTGCTCATCCTAGCATGCAGGTAGTAGTACCACACGGGCCCCATGGGAATCAGGGGTGTGAGAGAGGTGGGGTGGGGAATGGAGGGAGAGGAAGAATATAAATAGAGGGGTAGATAGGATGCTTGCACATTCTGGATGGGTGGTGAGGGGTGGGGTATGGGAAATATTGTTTCATTTGATGGAGATTGATGACTTCTTGCTATTAGTGTAGCAGCAACGCTAATATTGTGTCATATATTATTTGTCTGTTACCATGGTAACTTGGCTGGCGAGCTGATTTTCAGAGGGAGTCCAGGTTTTTCTCTTGCATTATGCTGAGAAATACAAATGAATTTGCAAGTTTAGCCAACTTTGCTTTCAGAAAACTGCAAATGAGGCCTTCTTGCTGGTGTCTCTCCCATATATGCTTTTAAGTGGACTTGTGCGTGTGTGTGTGTGCGTATTTCTATGTTCTACCAGTATCTGTGTGTGTGTCTGTCTGTGTATGGAGAGATGGCGGGTTCACAGTTTAGTTAATGGAAACACTCCTCTGAGTTTGGCGAGAGGTACCCACTGACGGTTGTAAGGGGGGTAAGGGGGGGTTTAGTGATGAGGTAATGGCCTCCCACTGTTCAACAACAGAGCCTAATGTTGCCGTGGGGAGTTGTAGGTGACGCCCGCGTATGTCCTTTTCGTTAAAAGCACCAACCTTTGAATCACACACAGACACACAAATGTGCACACTCACACACAGACACATGCATGGTTGTGCGTATGCACGTATGTATGTGTACAAGCACGCTGGCACACATGCGCACACACACACACACACACACACACACACACACACACACACACACACACACACACACACACACACACACACACACACACACACACACACACACACACACACACACACACACACACACACACACACACACACACACACACACACACACACACAAGTACTGTTCTTGGAATCGCCGGCTGCAGTGGAACGTTACACATATTCGAGCGTGTGTGTAGGAATTCAGAGCCGTTTGGCCTCTCAACTCAGCGGCTGGCGCTGACGTTTTTTCTCCCATTTCTTTCTATGTCCTCTTTGGAATTTATGTGGTGGAAAAAGTACTACATTGTCATACTTGAGTTAAAGTCAAGATACCTTAATAGAAAATGACTGAAGTAAAAGTGGAAGTCACCCAGTGAAATACTACTTGTGTAAAAAGTGTAAAAGTATTTGGTCAAAAAAATATACTTAAGTATCAAAAGTAAAAGCATAAAACATTTCAAATTCCATATTTGTATATAAATACATATACTTCTTCTTAACCAAAGAAGGCGACACCATTTTCTTGTTTTTTATTATTATGGAGAGACAGGAGCACACTCCAACACTCCCAACATAATTTACAAACAACGCATGTGTGTTTAGTGCACCAGATCAGCGGCAGTAGGGATGACCATGGATGTTCTCTTGATAAGTGTGTGAATTGGAGCATTTTCCTGTGCTGCTAAGTTTTCAAAGTACTTTTGGGTGTCAGGGAAAATAATGTATGAGTAAAAACTATATTATTTTCTTTAGGAATGTAGTGAAGTATAAGTAAAAATTGTCCAAAATAGAAATAGAAAAGCAAAGTACAGATACCACAAAAAACGACTTAAGTAGTACTTTAAAGTACTTTTACTTAAGTACTTTACACCACTGAGTTAAATGAAGCAGCAGCACATTCCATTTCCTCGACACACACATGCATTGCATAGTCATCGTTCAATTGACATTGCTGTTAGTGCTTTGAATATACTGTACATGCATGGGCTCGTTTATTAGTCACATACTAAGTGCAGTAGGATAGGTTGTGGAGAGGTCGTGGAGAGGTTGCTGAAGCGTTTAAGTCCCCCTACCTCATAACAGGGCCATATGCTGATTGGAACAGGTGAGAAGGGGGGGGGGTGATGTCAATGGCGTTTTCACGGCAAACAGCTGGACTGGTTTAATCAAACACACCCAAGGGCGGGCGTGCAAGGGGGGAGTTGTGGGGGGACCGAGGGGGAGGGGAGGGGGGTAGGGGGAAGCTGACCTGAGAATGACACCCGGGGAGGTGGGTTTAGGGGCCATTTTACGACCAGGGGAGCCCAGACTGGAGGGGAGCGCTCGTTTATTTTAATCCTCACAGGAGAGGCGTTTCACCGTGCTGAGGCTCCAGCTCTGCAGCCTGCAGTGGACGAGAACAGATGCCACCGCACCAAATTAGCTAAAGGATATTTCAGTTGTTGGGGTTGTCCTTTCTTGGGGGCATTACTTTAAACAGAAAATGCTTTTCGGTCTGTGTTTTTATGTGTACATTTGATGGTGCTTGGTGGTCAGGTAGTATTTATAAAGTTGTGGATCAGGGTTGGGGTCAATTCCATTTCAATTCAGGAAGTGAAAGTAAAGGGAAGGCTTTTCAATGCAATAGTTCCTGAGATGATTGAATTGAAATGGAATTGACCCTAACTCTATTGTGGATACCCTGGCTGAATCTAGAAGTGCTTACTTCACTACACGCTAAGCGCACAAGTTCATATCACACAAAGCCGTCGTAAAATAATGTTTTTCTTCAGAAAAACAACGCTTTTCAAAAGTGGAGGGTTTTTACAACACGTCTAGTCAGAAGAATAGTGGAAGCCAGAGAGGGGTGGATGGTCGCACTTATTGTACGGTGGGAAGAGGAGGGCTGAAGCAGGGCCATAAACGCAGTCCCATGGTGTGAAGGGTTCGCGGAGGGGTGAAACTTTTAACTCCCTAACAGAGGACGCAGCCTTGGCCGCGCCACATGGCGCTCTATTCCCCCTTTCATTGGCTGCTTAAAAGGCGGAGCTAGGGGGTGTGTGGTGGCGCCCGGGCTTTCACACAAACAGTGCGCCCCACAGCCTCTCCACCCCTTTCTCTCCCTCTATCTCTCTCTCCTTTGAGACCCCTAACACGACATACACCCCCTGTGCTCACCACCATGATTCGTCACAGTATCATCAAGGAAATGTCCTTCTTGTGGTTTTTTGTGGAAGCACTCTGGCCTAAGGGACTTTGCGCCTCATTTGTCAAGGCTTTGTTGATATGAAAGTAATTGGTTCCCCTTTATCTTTATGGTTCTATAACCCAAAACATCACCTAATAGCCACATTTTATTGTCTGATAGATATACAGTATGTTATTACACTGAAAAAGCATGCAGCTCTAGATAGGCTTCGTCATATGACTTGGTTTTTATCGTTCAGTTTCGGCCTCTTCTCCTCACTTCTCTCTTAGTGTCTTCTTCTCCCCCTCATCTTCACCCCCCCCACTCCTCCTCCCACTCCTCCGCCCCCCTGCCACCCCCTGCTTCTGCCTTTTTTCAGGCCATGCTGAAAGGAGTGTTGTGGCTTTTGTTTCCCTGAAAAGGAAACCCGTTCCTCCCCTTTTCTCTTCTCTCTTTTTTTTCCCGAAGAAAAAGATGAAATGGAACCATCCCGCCAGGGGTAAAAAGGCAGGGGGACATAAATCAAGTTGGAACCACTGAGCTTTCACTCCCTGGGTCGGCAGGGGTCACGGGGCGGGTTCACAAGGCTTTAGGCTGAGCAAGACCAGAGTGCTCCTCTGCCGAGGGCGCTGGGTCACGGGGCCGCCAGGGTCAAAGGTCAGGGATCATGCATACCAGAATGATGGCTTTCAAGAGCACATTTATACTTAGAGGGGACGTGTATGAATGTAGGACAACTCTCTGCAAAGGGGATAGTACACTAAAAAACTACACTAGTACTTGAGGACTTTACTGAATCAGTGCTTGATGTATTTTATGTATTGAAAAGCTAAATAGATTTTTGCTGTGACATGAAATGTTTTGGACTTAAAGGACCAACATTTTCAGAGACAGTATATCAAGTGTCTACTGTATTGGTGGATATCAAAGAAGTGTCTGCTTCCACCAGCAGCGGCCGTTTGCTATGAACTCATAGATATTCTAGGTGTTTGGTTTGATAAGAATCACAGTTACTGTCCAAGAAGCCATTTTCTTTTCTTTGAAAGCCACAGTTTGAGAGGAAGTTGAGGTTTCCGCGTTCTTTTAGTGAAGTGTTGACCAGACGCCTGGACAACGTCAGGCAACCATCGCTGACAGCGAGTCTTTATTTTCTTCTCGTAACGCCAAAGTTGAATGAATGCTTTTCCTCTGTGGTCCCAAAACAGTACATTGAAATCATATGCCGCTCGCCAGGCCTCATTTATAACGTGTTGCTGTCTTCTCTCTCTCCTCCACTGCCCTCCCCTGTTCCCTCCCTCCCCTGTTCCCTCCCTCCCCTATTCCCTCTCTTTCAGGTTCATCAACGCGAGACGAAGAATTGTACAGCCCATGATCGACCAGTCCAATAGAGCAGGCAAGTCTCCCGTCAAATTTGAGGGGTTTCAATTCATGCGGTACAGTTGTTTCACTTCAAGTCAACGCAGGAATATGAACTAGTCAAGTAAACAGGTCAACATAGATCAAAATAAATCTTCAAACATCTCAACATTTTTTTACATGAATTAAAACATAAGTGGTGTACTTCTCCTGCTTCTATCTCCAGTCTTGCCCATTCTGGTCTTCGATGTGTTTAACTGAACGAACGGACTTAACTACGGGAGTGAAGGGACACTAAAACCCAGAGGATTAGCCCAGACAAAGACGCTATAATCACCTTGACTAGCCAGCCCATTGAACGTTTAACCTTAGATTAAAAACAAACAAGGAGCAAGTGAAACTGAAGCTAAAATATGACCAGTCGTTTTCCTTAGCTATTTTACAAATTGAAATTTAATTTTAGAATTAAAACTTTTGATAAAAAAAACACGTTGTCTACTGTAAAAAAGTTGTTGAGTAGGTTTACTTCGCTAGTCTCTCTCTCTCTCTCTCTCTCTCTCTCTCTCTCTCTCTCTCTCTCTCTCTCTCTCTCTCTCTCTCTCTCTCTCTCTCTCTCTTTCCCCCTCTCTCTCTATCTTCCTCTCTCTCCCTCTCTGCTAAAGACAGAGCAGTCCCCTGGCACATGCCTTGTTTTGGAGCTGCTGTACAATTTATGACCTGTGATGAGGGTTAGGGGTTAGGGTTGCATTAGGGGGACTCTGTAAAGTTCAAAGACGGACCGAGGAGCTTGAACTGTTGCTCTGGCTCATGTAACCAGAACCAGCTCTCTACCTGAGGCTGCCTACACTTTATGATATGAGGGAGACAGAAAGCCGAATCACAGCCCCTTCCTCTGCCACTAATTGTTCCATAAGCGATAGTGGATGGATTAAATAGTAACCTGGTGGAAAAGTAGTTCCTTAATTACGTACTATAATCATGGTTAAGTGGTTCGCTTAAACGCGTGTTTAATGAGTCAAAGTGTTGTTATAAGTTACTTATCTCCCATTTACAGTGCTGCTGTGTATTTCGAGGTAATTACGTTCAAGTTGCCAGAACAGTAATCTATTTGCTGATATCAAGTTGCTCTTTCACAGCATAAGCCATAAGGACAACTTGATATTAACTCTTACCAATACAAACAAAGTCATTTGTTAGTAATTAAGCCTGTTGATGAAGAAAATTACCTACCAAATAATCTTGTAATTAGAGGATAATAGTGAGAGAATAATGAGGACAGACCAAACCGGGAGAGGGAACGTTTTATGGGGGCGCACCGGTAATTAAAACTTATGCAATATTCTAATTAGCAATTCCTTCTGTCTCGGCCTGTGTTTTTTCGCCAGTGACTGGAGGAGGGCCCTACACCCCAGATGGTCAACCAATGGGAGGGTTCGTTATGGACGGCCAGACACACATGGGAATCAGACCACCTGGTAAAGACTCCTATCTTTTAACTCCTACATCCCAGACACACACATACACACACGCGCATGCATGCACACATGCACGCACACACACGCAGGACCACACACACACACACACACACACACACACACACACACACACACACACACACACACACACACACACACACACACACACACACACACACACACACACACACACACACACACACACACACACACACACACACACACACACACACACACACACACACACACACACACACACACACACACACACACACACACACACACACACACACACACACACACACACACACACACACACACACACACACCATGGACCTGACTGTTTCCCATTCACCCCTCCCCTGTCACAGTATAGTTTACTCACCCTATCTCCCCTGCCCTCCCTCTCCCCCTACAGTCTTGACCAGGTGTGACCAGTCACATTGCAATATTTGCGTTGCCTCACCTCACTGACCCAAATAATAAGTCTTTGTCCTCCTCATCTCTATCCCCCTTCTCTTCCCCCATCCTCACAACTCTCTAATTTGTCCCTCTTCTCTCCCCGTAGGGCCCATGGGTGGGATGGGATGGGTATGGGTATGGGCGTGGAGGGACAGTGGCACTACATGTGACCCCTTGCGGACTTAGCACAGAGCCCAAAGGGACGCACTGTAAGTATCAAGCATCCACATTAATGTAGACGTGTTTAGAAACCTATTCTATTTGTATTTACAATAAAAGTGACTCCAAAATATCAATACATGATTTACCATTCATTTGGGCACAAAATAATCTTAAACACAATCAAAACAAACAGCAAATGCATCCAGTTTGTAGAGTCACAAGCTTGATGTAATCGTCGCGTACTAGGAATATGGGGCGAAATACCAAACTTTTGACTACTTCACATATAAGTGAATTTGTCCCAATACTTTTGAATTTCTAAACGGTTCGCCCGATATGGATGAAAATACCCTCAAATTAAAGCTGACAGTCTGCACTTTAACCCCACAGTCGTTGTATCATTTCAAATCCAATGTGCTGGAATAGAGAGCCAAAACGACAACAAATGTTTCACTGTCCCAAGACTTTCCCGAGCTCACAGCATCATGAAGAATGTATAAGGCATGCATACTAAGTGGTATGCTAGCACGGACACACCGAGACAGAGAGTGTACGGTACATAAATGCAGCATGAAGCTACTGCCACGTTGCAGCAGGATGAAAAGGCCGGCAAAAGCTAATTGACTTTGTCTAAATGAAACATGTACACGCCGGTGGTGTGACCAATTGATTTATTTGACTGGTCATGTGGACAGAAATAACGACCTTTCCTTGCTCCCGCTTCTCACACCCACTGTGGGAAAGAACTTGCTATGGCTGCCCACTGTCAAAGGGTCAACCATCGGAGAGAGGAAAAGAAAGAAAGCATAGTCGACTTCTCAGACGTGCATGTTTAGAAACAGCCGAAGTGAATGCTCGATGGAAAGCCATAGCGCTAACGAATTTGTCACGTGACAATTGTTCATGGGGTAGGAGGCGGCGTCCGAAATCCTACGGGAACAGAAGCAAGACAGACACAGGCCGAGAGTCAACCTTCCTCTGCCGTCTACTGAGTGACGGTGGCATCCAGCTCCCTCACAGTTGCATTTCGGGCCTTGTTGAGTGGCTAATGAAGGTAAAGCTCTCGAAGATTGCGGGGTCAATTTAATCATGAGAGATGAGCGATCTTCTTTTTACGTCCCATTGAATGAATTGATCATTAACGAGGGACATGAAATGGTTTCCCCGTCTTATTTGATTAAGGGCTCCAGTTCCTTCATAAGATATTTTCATTAAGCCCGGCAAACGGGGAAGATTAAGCGAGCCGCTCACGGCCGAGACTGGAGAGGGACTCGAGACTCGGCGGGTTTTTCTACTACGGTCACTCGGCGACATTACTTCGAACCAAAGACAATTAAAGACTCCTCAGAGGGAGCATTACGTTTTCTTCCCCTTGCGATTATTGAGCTTATGGGTCCTTGGGAAACAATGCACCTGTCAGTTCAGATCCGAAGCAAGCCATGCAGAAAGCCCCCGGACCCCTCTGCACTGCAGAAATGACTGTTCCCCGGTCGTTTGGCCCTCTTCTTTCTTTTCTTCTTATTCCGCAAAATTAGCCAAGGATGGGGCAAAATCGTCCTTTTCCCTTCCCAGACAATAGGCGATTACGGGCCCACAAATTAACGAGCGTACAGGATTATTCCCCCCCCCCGTACAAAATGTTTCTCTCTACCCAGAAACCCCCCTCAGGCATCCTTTGGTGAACTTCCTCACTGACCCCTGTGCGTTGCCCTAACACCGCTGGAGGCCATTGTTTAAAGGAGCCTCTCCGTCAATTATTCGGGCCGAGGTTTGCTAACATCGTT
Organism: Oncorhynchus gorbuscha; assembly: GCF_021184085.1. Classification (NCBI taxonomy): domain Eukaryota; kingdom Metazoa; phylum Chordata; class Actinopteri; order Salmoniformes; family Salmonidae; genus Oncorhynchus; species Oncorhynchus gorbuscha. Next base: position 15,204,173 of record NC_060198.1, read on the forward strand.
CCGAGGGGTCAGGGTTGCCATCTTTTGAGGGGAGGACCAGTGAAGGGACTCAGGAGAAAGAAAGAAAACGAAAGAGAAGAAAGAGAGAATAAGGCTTTGGGGGCGTGTAGCCTCTGCTCTCTATCGGGAAGTAGCGCCTGTTGATTGGGTCCCCTGGTGTCAGTGAAACAGAATGGGTCAGCCACGCTGCTCTCTTGCTCAGCCGCAGAGTGCTGCACTCTAGCCAGTTCTAAATTGCTCAACCAGTGGCCTCTATTTCCTCCCTCCTCCTCTCATTTCCTTCATGAACACTGATCTAAGAGTTAGTGGGATAGGTGAAATCCATTTGTCCCGACATGTCACCCCATTGTAGTGCCGCTTCACTGCACACAACACAACTGCTTCACATGACCTATTCTTTATGTATAGTACATGTATCTGTGGGATTTAAAGTAACAGTGCACAGTGCTGTAGTTTTTAACTAACACTACACAGTGTTATAGTGTTGAAGTAACACCACACAGTGTTATAGAGTTAAAGTAACACTACACAGTTTTATTGCTAAAGTAACTTCTACACACTGGTGTTGTTTTCAATTTTACTCATTGTTTGTTTCCCCAGCAGAACTGCCAGGTATTCCCGAGGACGGCGTGTCCCATGGCGGTCGGATCAGCACGGATATGGGCATCACTCTGACCTTCACTGGTGCCCCTACCATCACCTCTACCCTCACACCAACCACCCCCACCACTGGGGCATGATCTCTCAGTGTTGCCCCTCCCTCCGTGACTCTTCCGGGACCCAGCGATATCGATTGCGCTGGTGCCCAGCCCAAACTCACCACCATCACCTGACTGTTTGTCAGTAGGGCTGGTGCCCCCTCCCCCCTTTCCAACTTCCCCCATTTCCTTCAAGTGGTTCAGTCTGAGTAGCCACTGTTGCTGAACCACCATCGTGACTATGAGAGGCCTTGGAAACCCTATCATGCCTTGTGAAGACTTCTGACGTTGTGAAGACTTCTGACGTTGTGAGGACTTCTGACGTTGTGAGGACTGAGGACTTCTGACGTTGTGAGGACTTCTGACGTTGTGAGGACTTCTGACGTTGTGTGGACTTCTGACGTTGTGTGGACTTCTGACGTTGTGAGGACTTCTGACGTTGTGAAGACTTCTGACGTTGTGAGGACTTCTGACATTGTGAAGACTTCTGACGTTGTGAGGACTTCTGACGTTGTGAGGACTTCTGACGTTGTGAGGACTTCCCTTCTGGGGACTACAATTACTGGAGCTCTCCAGTGGATACTTCAATACTCTGTTAATTCAACCGATACAAACAAACACTTAGTCCTTCACTTTTCCCCCCTCTGCTGCATTGCATGGACAGTTATAGAGGGTGAAGACACTCTTGTCTTGGCAGTGGACTTGTAAGCAAGAGAAGAAGCCGATGTCCGTATTTGACTGGGGGGTCTTTTAAAAACAACAAACACCCCGGAAACCATTCTTCTTCTTTTTTTATAATGAAATTGTTGTAATTGTGGAAAATTACAATAAGGTGAGGCAATAGTGTCCTGTTTACAGTTTTACCACAAACTCTCTATGGACGAGTAACGATAACTATTGCAAGTGCTCTGGTATTGCTTTGCCGTACTGTGCTGTTTTTCAAAAAAAGGACTTGACTTGTCTAATTCACACTATGTGTGTGAGTCTTTTTTCATAGACTTTTATCTCCTACCCCCACGAATCTCTTTGCGTTTGAAAATAAAAAAATAAGTTACAGGACCAGTTTCTCTCAGTTTGCTGTATGAACAACACAGAAAGGAACCATTTCAATGCTTTGAGGTCCTGTCATACAATTTATATTATGTGGTAAAGAGCTTTGTAACACTTAAGTAACTCGAGTGTAATTACAGATTTCCTTGCTACATGTAGCCTATAAGAGTAGTAATTACAGGGCTACGACACCAGTATGAGTGCAACTCAATGTAAAGTGCTACCAAAACCCCAGTTAGTAACCCAGACAGTTAGTAGGAGGGTACAGCTTGGTAGAGTACAGTGATGGGAAAAATTACACGGTTGATTTCCTGCCTAGCGGCTGCCCCCTTCCCTGCTTCGCCTGGGTTGCTCTGTATTTACTGACTAATTACTTTGTTTGACTCACCCGACTGTGGTGAAAAGGGCTTATGCAGACACAGATTGTGTCCCAAATGGCACCCTACCGCCCTATATGGTGCACTTGTTTTGACTAGGCCTGATAGGGCTCTGGTCCAAAGTGGTGCCATTTGTGATCCATCCTGAGTGTTGGTGGTGTGGGTAAGAACAGAGAAGGGTCGCTATCTCTCGCTCTTTGGTTTCTCAGCTGCTGTATGAGGTGTGGCTGAAGGAAGCAGGCTGTTGAGGCCAAAAGGTTATTCTGCATGACGGACGCTGTGGTCACGTCCGAACCCCCGACGAGAACAGACCAGGTGGGCTTTGAAGGTCCACTAAATGAACAAGCACATTGCTCTATCTTCTTGTTCTTGTCTTTCAATATCTCGGAATAATACATTATAAACTTACCTAAGACCCATCGTCTCTCAGGTTTGAATCACAATGTGAGAAAACAAGGTTTAAACCAACATCAACTGTTGTGGCGAATAGAATGTTTGAGGATCTTTCTTTATTTTGGAAGAATAGAATATGCATTGAGGTTATACGGGGAAGCATAATGTGGTATAGATGTGAAACTCCCGCATCACTACTAATAAAATATCTGCTGAAATGCACTTCACTGAAATCCAACCCCTCCCAAGCTGTGGTACTCTTGCTGCAACAGGGACAAAAAAATATGCTGACGCTGAAACATGGTCTTGTACTATATATAGACAGAGGCCGACTATTTATATGACATATTGTTATTGTGGAATCCTCCAGCATGAGAAACATGACATACACTACACTATCCACTACCAACGATGCTTAATAGTGAGAAGGCCTATAATACAGCATATTTTCAGTCCCTCAAATTCCATGTCTTGCATGGAATTTGAGGGACTGAAACTATGCTGATACTTACTAAAACACAATCTTCTACTTTAGACATAGGCCTACGATTTACATGATATCCTTTTGTGAGACTCTCCAGAGACAAATTATATCCACTATCCACTACCAAGACACTCAATAGTGAGAAAGACCTAGCTATATACAAATGAGAGTCTTCCCTGGAATTTGAGGGGGGAAAAAGAGATTTGCGTCAATCTGCCCCAAACACTTAAATGGAGTGATTAGTTCCTCCTCACGCTCTACTTCACCCTCTCAATAGATGCACTCTCCCAATCCTCTGGGAGTTCCCTAGATACACCTTATTTCAAAGCCGGCGGCCACAAAAGGAATCATTTATCTTCCTCTTAAAATCAATTACTAATTTGGTTTGAGGACAGAAGGATATTGTGGAATTTTCGGTTGGTTATCGACTTTTATCAAGTGTCGAGATTATGAGAGAATGAGGCTGCCACAATTTTTTTTTTGTGCCACAAATGTAATAAAATAATCAAAATCAAAATAGCACCATAATGTTTATGAAAATGTAACTCATTCTTGTCAAGATTCCCCCCTCATCTCTGCTCCTCATGATTCCACTGCAAGTCTCACATTCCTGAGTGACATGGCTGTCTACTCCGATAAAGCCAACGTGAACTAAGCCCCATGTTTGACTGCCATCTTTAGGGGATTTTGGAAACTGCCTTCATCTGACTGTTTTTCACAACCAAGGGTAAGCGTTCCAAATGGCACCCTATTCACTACATAGTACACTATTTTTGACCAGGGCCCATAGGGCTCTGGTCAAAACTAGTGCACAATATAAAGAATAGGGTGCCGTTTAGGACACTACCCTAAATGTGTGATTATAGCAGATTTCCTCCAGCTGAGGATTCATCATGCCACTTCGTGTAAACAACAAATATAAAATACATAAAGTTTGTGTGGGGCCACTTTAGAGATTATGGTATGTGGCAATTGCAGTGTTGATTTATTACAAAGTAATAAATGAAGAGCTAAGCAAAAATCAATCAACAAAGTAGTGATATACAAAGCATTCATACCCCTTGACATTTTCTAAATTTTGTTGTGTTACAGCCTGCATTTTAAGTTGATTAAATATAGATGTTTTGTCACTGGCCTACACACAATACCCCATCATAATGTTAAAGTGGAATTACGTTTTTACAAGTTTTTACAAATTAATTAAAAATTAGCCAGTAAGTAGCAGGGCTGTCCCATTCTGTTTCACTGACACCACTGACACCCAGTCCCTACAAAGATACAGACGTCCTTCCTAACTCAGTTGCCGGTGATGAAGGAAACCACTCAGGGATTTCACCACTTTAAAACAGTTACAGAGTTTAATGGCTGTGATAGGAGAATATTTAGTATGGATCAACATTGTAGTTAGTCCACAATACTAACCTAATTGACAGAGTGAAAAGAAGGAAGCCTGTACCGTATACAAATATTCTGTTTCATAATAAGGCACCAAAGTAAAAAAATACATAACTTTATGTTTGGGGCACTTACAACACATCACTGAGTACAACTCTTCATTTTGTTCAGGCATGGTGGTGGCTGCATCATGTTATGGGTATACTTGTCATCGGCAAGGACTAGGGAGTAAAAAAAACTAAAAGGAATAGCGCTGAGCACAAGCAAAATCCTAGAGGAAAACCTTGTTCAGTCTGCTTTCCAACAGACACTGGGAGACAAATTCACCTTTCAGGAGGACAATTACCTAAAACACAAGAACAAATATACATTGGAGTTGCTTACCAAGACGACATTGAATGTTCCCGAGTGGCCTAGTTACAGTTTTGACTTAAAGCGGCTTGAAAATCTATGGCATGACTTGAAAATGACTGTCCAGTAATGATCATCAACCAACTTGACATTTTAAAAAGAATAATGTGCAAATATTGTACAATCCAGTTGTGCAAAGCTCTTAGAGACTTCATAAAGCTGTAATCGCTTTCAAAGGTAATTCTAACATGTATTGAATGCTTATGTAAATGAGATATTTCTGTATTTCATTTTCAATACATTTGCAAAAATTTCTAAAAACATGTTTACACTTTGTTAATATTAAAATCGATTTAATAAATTCTGAATTCACAACAAAATGTGGAATACGTCGAGGGTTATAAATACTTTTTGAAAGCACTGTATCTAGTCCATCTAATCCATCACAATTAAGTTTAATTTGAATTTAGATCTACAATGAAACCCAGACATAAACAGAATAAATCAGAGGCACACAAATCATGCTAATGGGAATCAAGATGAGGACTGGTGACATCTCCGAGCCAGTGTGTAAATAGCCTTTGTATTTGATGCAACTAGGAGAAGCAGTCACCCTGAAACAATGGATGGAATCAGCAGGCCACGACCCCTGGGGCCCGGGGGCCCGACATGCAGTGACGGATGACTTGGTCTCCTGAGGTGGGTCACTGCTCTGGTTCTCTATGTGTCAGGGTGCTGCAGGGCCCAAGGCATGGCCACCACCTCACCTCAGCCTGGACCTACCAGAGGAAAGAGGAGGAAGAGGAAGATTTCCACTGACCATGTAAATACTTTATCTGGGGAATATTTCATTTAGTTCACTTCAAATAAATTAAATTGGATGAAATGAAAAACTTTTTCATTTCAATTTCAATTCACTAAAACTCAATTAGATTCCATTCAAATGCATATCACAAGTTCAAAGGAACTGCAAACCACTGAAAGCTACACGACTAGTTTTGCCTTCTGAATTCTCCATATAGTCACATGCAGCGATTTCACAAGTCTTGACTAGTAAGGTCAATATCTCATTACTAATGTTGTAAAGTTCAGAAGTGAACATTCCGTTAAAGGTACAAAAGATTTTGACATAAAAATTCCTTGCAGACTGACGTGCAACTATGGCATGCTGGTACAAGCAGCAGAAACCTCCAGAACATTGAGAGATGGTCAGGTTAAAGTTGTTATCGGGTTCCGAGTGATGAAGTGAGTTAGACTGACAATGTTATCTCTGTGAGGACAGATAGAGTGGCTAATATCTGTGCTGGTTGGCCACCCAAGGCAACTAATACCTTTATGCCCTCAAGAAAATAGTTTGGTCGCTGTTTCAAACATGCACAAAAACAATCAATCCCTCTTGTCTGTGTTACATGTATTGGGCCCGTTTTTCAAAGTAAATGTAATGAAGGCTAATAGAAAAATGCAAAATGTCCGGAAAAAATTGTGGAAGAGGTATTTATGTTGAATGTGGTGCTCCTGCGAAAAAGGTCCTGCACAGTCAGATTACTGTTATATATTTATTTTTAAAAGAAAATGTATCAAATAAACCATTTTCCTTAATGATGCAATCTCAAATGTTTGTATAATTTCGGACAGTAGTTTTAAAAGTGGTTCTCACGAGACAAAACGGACCCTGTTTTTTTGTGTACTGCATCATTCATTTCGTGTGACGCTTTAAAGCTCTACAATATGTAACTTTTTGGGCCACCTGACCGAATTCACATGAACAAAAATGTGAGTTCTAGATCTGTCATTCTTATTAAAAGCAATTCTAAGAAGCGGTAGATCTATTATATGTGCCCTATTTCTGTGCTTTTTAAGTTTGTTTCGTCACAGTGATTTAGATGGTACAATAAATTCTCCACACAATGACTGTCGTTTTGTCACATAAACTGAAATTAGACTGAATTTTTGCAACCAGAAAATGGCAGATCGATTTCTGCATAGTGCACTTTTTAGAAATGTTACAATGTTTATGATATCATATTCATTTTGCAATTCATGTGATACAGTATGTTAATCCAATTTGTCAATATGTCACAAATTTGTTGCGCTTAAGATTCAGGACTTGTATATGTATATGTATATGCTTACAGATTCAAGATGTAATATTCTTGGATTTCCAAACCCCCAACCTGAATAAACAAGAATGCAGTGATGGAAAAAGTACCCAGTTGTCATACTTGAGTAAAAGTAAAGATACCTTAATAGAAAATGACTCAAGTAAAAGTGAAAGTCACCCAGTAAAATAATACTTGCGTAAAAGTCTAAAAGTATTTGGTTTTAAATATACTCAAGTATCAAAAGTAAATATAATTGCTAAGATATACTTAAGTATCAAAAGTAAAAATACAAATGATTTCAAATCCTTTATGTGAAGCTAACCATATGCTGCCTAATTGTTGTTTATAATTTATTTACGGAAAGCTAGGGGCACACTCCAACATTCAGACATCATTTACAAACGAAGCATGTGTGTTTAGTGAGTCCGCCAGATCAGATGCAGTAGGGATGACCAGGGATGTTGCCATGATAAGCGTGTGAATTGGACCCTTTTCCTGTCCTGCTAAGCATTCAAAATGTAACGAGTAATTTTGGGTGTCAGGGAAAATGTATGGAGTAAAAAGTAAATATTCCAAAAACATATAAATAGTAAGTACAGATACCCCAAAAAACTACTTAAGCAGTACTTTAAAGTATTTTTACTTAAGTACTTTACACCACTGCAAGGATGACAAGTTGAGATTAATGAAAGGCTGTCGGTGACAGGGCCATTTCTTATGAATTACTGAGGATAATAGTGGACGATATTGCCACTCCTATTCACCATATTTTTTATTTGAGCCTACTAGAAATTGTGTGCCACCAGGCTTGGAAGGAAGCAAAATCATTCCGCTACCTAAGATTAGTAAAGCCCCCTTTACTGGCTCAAATAGCTGACCAATCAGAATGTTACCAACCCTTAGTAAACTTCTGGAAAAAAATTGTGTTCGACCAGATACAATGTGATTTTACAGTAAAAAATTGATAACAAATTTTAAGCATGCTTATAGGGAAGGACATTCAACAAGCACAGCACTTACACAAATGACTGATGATTGGCTGAGAGAAATTGATGATAAAAAGATTGAGGGCTTTACACCCCCTGCTATATTGTGGATAAAGAGTTATCTGTCTAACAGAACTATCTGTCTAACAGAGGGCAGAAAACAGAGAGCCTCTCCAAAATAATCCAGGTAGAATCAGGAATTCCCCAAGGCAGCTGTAAAGGCCCATTACTTTTTTCAATCTTTACTAATGGCATGCCACAGGCTTTGAGTAAAGCCAGTGTGTCTATGTATGCAGATGACGCAACACTATACATGTCAGCTACTACAGCGACTGAAATGACTGCAACACTTAAGAGTTGCAGTTAGATTCAGAGTGGGTGGCAAGGAATAAGTTAGTCCTCAATATTTATCAAACTAAAAGCATTGTCTTTGGGACAAATCATTCACTAAGCCCTAAACCTCAACTAAATCTTGTAATAAATAATGTGGAAATTGAGCAAGTTGAGGTGACTAAACTGCTTCGCGGACCCTGGATTGTAAACTGTCATGGTGAAAACATATTGATACAACAGTAGCTAAGACGGCGAGAAGTTTGTCCATAATAAAGCACTGCTCTACCTTCTTAATAACAGGATTATCAACAAGGCCCTAGTTTTGTTGCACCTGGACTACTGTTCAGCCTTGTGGTCAGGTGACACAAAAAGGGACTTGGGAAAATTGCAATTGGCTCAAAACAGGGCAGCACGGCTGGCCCTTGAATGAACACAGAGAGCTAATATGAATAATATGCATGTCAATCTCTCCTGGCTCATCACTTCTTGTATTTCTGAGAGGTATTGATATGTTGAATGCATCGAGCTGTCTGTTTTAACTACTGGCGCACAGCTCGGACACCTATGCATACCCCACAAGACATGCCACAAGAGGTCTCTTCAAAGTCCCCAAGTCCAGAACAGACTATGCGAGGCGTACAGTACTACAAAGAGCCATGACTACATGGAACTCTATTCCACATCAAGTAACTGATGCAAGCAGTAAAATTAAATAAATAAATAAACTCATACCTACACGTACGCTACGGTCACAAGACGCAGGCCTCATAATTGTCCCTAGAATTTCTTAGCAAACAACTGGATGCAGGGCTTTCTCCTATAGAGCTCCATTTTTATGGAATGGTCTGCCTACCCATGTGAGAGACGCAAACTCGGTCTCAACCTTTAAGTCTTCACTGAAGACTCATCTCTTCAGTGGGTCATATGATTGAGTGTAGTCTGGCCCAGGAGTGTGAAGGTAAACGGAAAGGCTCTGGAGCAACGAACCGCCCTTGCTGTCTCTGCCTGGCCGGTTCCCCTCTTTCCACTGGGATTCTCTGCGTCTAACCCTATTACAGGGGCTGAGTCACTGGCTTACTAGGGATCTTTCATACCGTCCCTAGAAGGGTTGCGTCACTTGAGTGGGTTGAGTCACTGATGTGATCTTCCTGTCTGGGTTGGTGCCCCCCCCCTTGGGTTGTGCCGTGGCGGAGATCTTTGTGGGCTATACTCGGCCTTTTCTCAGGATGGTAAGTTGGTGGTTGAAGATATCCCTCTAGTGGTGTGGGGGCTGTGCTTTGGCAAAGTGGGTGGGGTTTTATCCTTCCTGTTTGGCCCTGTCCGGGGGTGTCATCGGATGGGGCCACAGTGTCTCCTGACCCCTCCTGTCTCAGCCTCCAGTATTTATGCTGCTGTAGTTTATGTGTCGGGGGCTAGGGTCAGTTTGTTATATCTGGAGTACTTCTCCTGTCCTATCCGGTGTCCTGTGTGAATTTAAGTATGCTCTGGCCTTTCTAGGGAGTTTTTCCTAGCCACCGTGCTTCTACACCTGCATTGCTTACTGTTTGAGGTTTTAGGCTGGGTTTCGGTACAGCACTTTGAGATATCAGCTGATGTATGAAGGGCTATATAAATACATTTGATTTGATTTGATAAAACTACACCTTATGGAACAGCGGGGACTGTGAAGCAACACAAACATAGGCACAGACATATGCATACACACACGATAACATACGCACTATACACACACGAACACATGGATTTTGTACTGTTGATATGTGGTAGTGGTGGAGTAGGGGCCTGAGGACACACAGTGTGTTGTGAAATCTGTGAATGTATTGTAATGTTTTTAAAATTGTATAAACTGCCTTCATTTTGCTGGACCCCAGGAAGAGATAATGGGGATCCATAATAAATACAAATACAACTATGGTGCTATTCAGACCCTTGTTTGTACTTCTTTTGATCAGAGCCCTATGTAGTGCACTACATTTGACTCGGGCCCAAAGGGCTAGGCTGAAAATAGTGCACTAGATAATCGCGTGCCTTTTTGGACACACCTTACTGACTCGAGAATAGTGCCCGTGGAATAGCTTCAATGTTAACGTCACGTCTCCCAATGACTTGGATTAACCATACTCACGCTACACTTACTTTAGCATACTTTTCTCAGTTGGTTTTCTAATCCTCTGCTAATGCTTTTGGTATGGAGGCGTGTCGATACAGGCACTCAAAACATCATGCAGTGTGCCTCCCAAATGGCACCCTTTCCCCTATATAGTGCACTACTACAAATGTAGTGCACTATATAGGGAACAGCGTGCCATTTGGCACACAAGCCCGCAGTGTGTACATGGTAAACCTATAGTCCTCTCGAACAGATAATAAGTCTCCGAGAGTTGATGGGGTGTATGATGGGATTTTGTCACCCTTTCGCAAGAGCGCAATCGGTAATGCACACGTAACCACTGGCCCAGGAGGTATGGAGATATTTGACTAGTCTCAACGTTGGAAAAAAGTGTCACGGGACGGATAATGAATAGGTTTGCAGTGTTTTCCTTTTTGCCGGCTTTTCCGGTTACGCTAAAGGCTAGGGCATTCCAGACTTCTCTCCATAAGGCACTTTCCCTCCACAAGTCCCCCAACGGCCTCTTGTCTGACAGGTCCGTCGTACTCAACAGGCTTCGGGGTGGAGGGAGGGAGGGAGAGAGGTGTGTGTATGTGTGTATGTGCACGTGTGCATGTGCGTTCACATATGCACATGTCCGTGTGTGCGTGCGTACTGCTCCTGCATGTGTGTGTTTGCGTGGTGAACTTTTGATTTGAAGCAACGCTCTTTGAGGCCCTTCTCCCCGCATTGTGCGTTCGCTCAATAGGAAAGAATGCGAGAGACACAGGCGGAGATATATATGCCTTCAAAATGATGGGAGTAGCGAGTGCCCATGGGATGACCCCTCTCTGGCTATAGGCGAAGAGCCCAGAGAGAGGTAAGGGGTTTATATAAACAAAGCAGCTCCTAATTTGGACTCACATAACCAACATTGGTCTGAACATACCCAAATTCCAGCAAGGCATCAATCTAAAGAGCAAGGTTTTCCCCTTCCACTCCTCCAGGTCTTGGTCTGGGTGCGTGACCCAGCCCATCAATAGTCTGCTTTAAGAATAACACTTGCCATGAGCTCATTCCCACTCTTGAAAAGTGTCCAATGTCTTTGTCTCGCTGAAAGTCTAGGACGTTTCCCGGCCGCCTGCAGAATCCAAGTGCGTTCAAGTAAAAATTGGATAATTTATTACTCTTAATTACATTCTTGATTTAAGATGGGATTAAATGTTGTACCGCCTTGCGCTAGTGGAGGGGGAAGGTATTGGATAACGGACAGAGGATCAAGGAATCCAGGGAGGCATGGATCATGGTTACCCACGGGAGAGGAAGGCGGGAGGTCGGGTTACCCCAACGGGAGACATTGACCCAGCAGGCAGGAAGTCACTGCATTTAAAGGAACAATTACAATGATTTACCCACCAAAGGCAAACATATCAAAGATGGCTGCCATTCCTGTAGGGCATACAGAGGGCAGCGGTACAGAGTGTGGTTTGAAATGAAGAAGAAGTTATAAAGCTTATAGACAGGTTGGTTGTTGAGCAGCAAAACCGACACCTGTGTAACTACGGGGCAAAACGGACAGGGTTGGATATGATTGTCAGCCAACCTGTCTTTATGAAGAATTTGTATATTACACATGTAATATATAAACGTTTCAGAAACCATTCACAAGCTACCATTGTACTTTAGTAGAGTGTTATGGCACACGATGTTGATGTTATGCTTGTCTAGTGTGTGTTACAGTAACCTACATTTTTGTGCATATGCCTCTGGAAAAAGGCATTGCAGGTTTAAAGAGCTCACATGAAATGTGCAGTTCAAAATAGCCGCCATTCCTTGGCACTTCGTAATCACCATCCCTTCCAGTCAATGATTCCTCCTTTGTTTGCACTCCCAGTCTGTCTAGACTCCGTTCCTTTTTCCTGTTTACCGATACACCTAATGACACCAAATGACAAATAATCGATAGCTAAGAGGAAAACTGGCATGCGGGGAAACTCAGAACAATCTCACTGATGACACTGACTGCCTTGGCCCAACGCTTGTCCATTTACCTTTAGCGATGGCTCAACTAGGTACGGTAGTTAGCTCAAACGCAAATTGCTTTGTCAATAGAAACCAAATATCCCGGAAGAGTATTCATGCTTTTGTCGCCTGCAGTGCAATGTGAGTTAAGAGATGTTTGATATCATACAGTATATGCGGAGAATATACTACTCATACTACTTGTTTGACGGTACTAATTTAAAGTAGGTGGGGACTGGGAGTAGTAGGCCGACATGCCGCCAGTGAGTTCAAATAGCCACTCAACATGGGTGAATGAGTGGAGGCAAATAGATGGGGGCAATGGTGGGGGGGTGACTGTAACACAAGCGCAATATAGAGTGTATATAATAAAGCACTGCATACATAAATAATCACCAGAATCAAGGTAATTAAGCTAAAAGCTCATAGTGCACACACACACATATGGTCTCACAAGTACCACTGATCAAAGGCACATCACCCCCCCCCCCCCCCATACTCCTCTGGACACCACAACAAAGAGCCACATCGGGGCTCAACGAACAAATGACCTTGGGGCTGACGACATCACGTGCCGCCGAGCGGAGCAGAGAGAGAAATTAAGCCATTAGCCCGGTGGCAGCCAGCCTTGCTGTAAATCAAGTCTTTTTCCAATAAGACTGCCTCGCTTTGTCATTCATCACGGGAGTGGTGCGCAGGCGAATCATGGCGACACAGGAGCCGGTCTGGCCCCGGGATGGAAGAGACATAAACAGTCATAATGACCCCTGTCGAAGTGGGTCACTGCCTGCCGCCCGCCGCAACCCCTGCAGGAAATAGAAACACAGAGGTGGGTTCTCTGCCATCTCTGATTGCGACATAGAGGTGATATTGAAAGGAGGAAAGCTAGTGGAGCCCGGTGACTGTATCAAACAGGGCGAAAGGCATGTAGTATGTATGGTTGGAGCAAAGGTTTTACGCATATCAAGGTGGATCTTTGCAGCTTTGATGCACCACCCATGATACGTTTATGGTATTGCTTGTAATTGATGGGATATGACAACACATGTAACCTTGTCCCCAGGCTAATTGCCATTCCAGATGGAGCTCCGGCTGGTGGATGAGACGGCACAACATGTACTATTAGAAACCTAAACCTGTTGCAATAGCATTACGCTGCAACATGTTTGTAGGCTACAGCAGGACAGCACCCCTGTTCTAAAAGTCATCCCTTCCCGTTAAGGAGGTTCATCTCCATTCACTTTTTTTTTTACATCTCTCTGATGGTAGCGCACGTTTACGTTCCTCTCTCAGGGGGCCGCCAGCAAGTGGAGAAATAGTGTCCATAAAAGTTGCACAGATGGATGAAACAGTCTTATCAAGACCAATATGACATGTGCGGGGAAATGTAATATCTCAAAGCTGTACAGTCAAAAAATCTAAGCAACTGCTGCCAAAGCCGGGATAATCTCAGTTTTTCATTGCAGTGCAGTGATTGCAGGCTGTTTCCCGATAGTCCAGTAAAGATTCTCCATAAATTGAAACAGCCCTTGGCCTGGAACAGCCAAGCAGGCTTCACCTTGACTCCGAAGGAGGTATCCTGGGAACCAGATATGAAATTAGTTTGGGAAACAAGTTATGCTGTTGTACAGAAAACACAGTGCTCCGTGGAACCTCTCAGAGTAGATCTGGGTCTGTGTTCATAAAGCAACTCAAGAGTAGGAGTGCTGTCCAACACTCAGGTCTCCCCTGTAATGTCATATGTTATGATCTAAAAGGCTAAACTGGTGCTAGAGTAGCACTCCTTTTCTGAGATGCTTTGTGGATACAGGTACTGTAGGTGTGAGAACATCACATCACAGGTGGCCTGGACGTTGGTGTTTCAGAACCTTGCTATTACAGTGTCTGACGTTTTTACTGAAGTCCTAACGAGCTCATTTGATTGAAATGGCTTCTGCTGCTATATACTGCAATGTATCCTAGGATGTACATGCTAGGGAATTAAACAACGCCCATAATAACCAGGTTCTCAATTATCCATCACGTGTAGGACCTATGGGCTCTGTTAAGAGTCAAGCTTGGACACTTCCTGCTTGCAGTGGAGGAGTACTGTTTTATCCAAAAGCAAACACAATAAGGCAATTCCTGTGCATGCAATGTCCTTTGCTTTAAACATAGTTTAAGGATGGCTGGAGATTTCACTGGCACCACTTGACATGACTGACAAATGCTGCCCTTTTCCCTCAGGACACGCTACTTTATTGAGTTGTGCTCTGTGTCTCCCATTCATTACGTCTCACAATACTAGGAACTGAAATCCATATGACATGCATTACATTGCATGACATTACAATAGAACAGACCAGTCAGTGGCAATAAATGCTGTATTAAACTCAACCTAAACACACGCATATCTTACAATGAAGCGAATAAGTGGGCACTTTCAGGGGGTAACTTTTTGGAGGGCTTTCAGTTGGGTCTGACTGAGCCACTTGTTATGTAATTTATGGTCCGGTAATGAAACTGTAGTCGAGAGTCATTTGCACACATTAAAGTGTGTGTGTTGAAGTGGAAATCTAAAGGGGGCTCTCGAAACATTATATTTCAAGTGCAGCGTGGGTAAACGGTAGGCCGACGCTCGGGGAGACTTAACAAATGTGTTTATTGATGAAGTTCCGTTTCAAGCGTGGCCAAAGGGTTTAGCTGCACATCTCCCACTATATTAAAAGTGATTCCTGTAGTCAAAGGAAGACATTCAATGTGGTTGTGGCATCGTGTCTGCTCGGTTGTTTTGTGCCAACACCCATATTTCATTGAGTTAAATGTTTTTCTATGAAAAAGTGCTTCATGCTTTTTCTCAGGCGACATTCTTTCCAGAAATGTCATTGTCTTTCAGTAGTTAAGCAATGACTCCACTGTTTTGAATTAGGACATCTTTATTTCTGATCACTTTGAAAATATTTTTTCTCTCTTTCTGGATGACACAATTTAGGGACAAATGTTTTCATGGAAGCAGACATTTTCCAGTTTGGGGGAATTCTGAGATTCTCAAAGGCAGCAAACCACAAAAGCTGCCTTTGCTAAACTGTATTTTTTTCTTCTACAAAGCACCCCATTTATCATAGCTGTTAAATTGCCTAATTATTCTCATTTCATTTTTCAAATAAATGTGGCCGAAACCCATTGACAGTTTCTTTGTGGCTTGGTTAAAAATACCAGGAAAAACTAAAGTAAACTTGTTGCAGCTCCCCGGAATAAATCTTGTCCACAGAGACTGTTACGTTGATAAACTTTATGATACAATCGTTACATTCCCACGAGCTTTGGGGGCCCCCAACCAAAAATACAAATATATTTTTTGTGGGTTTGGAGTCCCCACAGAGTTCAGGCCCCCCAGATAGCATGTGAACACGTCATAAGCCATGAAAGAAATGTTGAATTACAGGAAATTAGCTTTAAAACTGCACATTTTTCTCTCAGCCTGATGGCAAAATGTGTAGAACTTTACTTTTACAGCTAAACAAATGAGATTTTATTGCATTATTTGAGCTTAAATGTTACATTTAGCAGGATTTTGTAAGGGAAAGATTTGTTTGGGAATTTTCTAAATGCTATTATTTTTCACTTCCAAGTCGGCTCTATGCCTGAAAACTCTCCCAAAAAAGGTTTATTAACTGACAAATGATCTTATATAGTTTCTTGCAATAGATCTCTGTGATTCCTAAAAGACATGTCCGGATATTTGTGAACTCCGTCAGATTTGTCTAAAATCCTAAATGAACACTAAACAAAAATATAAATGCAACATGTAAAGTGTTGGTCCAATGTTTCATGAGCTGAAATGTTCCATTTGCACAAAAAGCTTATTTCTCTCAAATTCTGTGCACAAATTTGTTTATATCCCTGTTAATGAATTTATCCTTTGCCAAGATAATTCATCCACCTAACAGGTGTGGCATATCAAGAAGCTGAATAAACAGCATAATTATTACACAGGTGCACCTTGTTCTGGGGACAATAAGGCCACTCTAAAAGTTGCAGTTTTGTCACACAACACAATGCCACAGATGTCTGAAATGTTGATGGAGCCTGCAATTGGCATGCTGACTGCAGGAATGTCCACCTGAGCTGTTGCCAGAGAATGTCATGTTCATTTCTTTACCATTGCCTCCTCCAACGCTGTTTTAGAGAATTTAGCAGTACGTTCAACCAGCCTCACAACCGCAGTCCATGTGTAACCACGCTAGCTCATGACCTCCACATCCGGCTTCTTCACCTGTGGGATTGTCTGAGACCAGCCCCTGGACAGCTGATGTAACTGAGGAATATTTATGTCTGTAATAAAGCCCTTTAGTGGGGAAAAACTCATTCTGATTGACTGGGCCTGGCTCCTCAGTGGGTGAGCCTATGACCTCTTAAGGTCCACCCTGCCCAGTCATGTGAAATCCATAGATTGGGACCTACTGAATATATTTCAATTGACTGATTTCCTTTATAAACTGTAACTCAGTAAAATCATTGAAATTGTTGCATGTTGCATTTATATATTTTTTCAGGATATAATCAGGAATGAGCAGGGTCAGCTATACCATAAGGACCCCTTATTCATGTCCTCATTACATGTTGTATAAGAAGACCACTCATGATCTGTAAAGTTCTCTACACCAGATTTTTTTTAAACAAACAATATTGTGGTTGGGGCTTTGCTCAGAGTGGGGTCTTGTCCTTTATGTAGGGTTCTTCAAAGAACCCATATGGTACTACCTAGAACCCTCTATGAAGGGTTCAGCCTAGAACCCTCTATGAAGGGTTCTACCCTTCTTGCCTTCCAAAGAATCATCAAAGAACCCTTCCTTGCAAAAACAGTTCTTAGGATGTTAAAGACTCAACGTAGAACCGTTTGCCTTACAAAGAACCCTTGTCTTCCAAAAAAGGGTTATTCTGATCAAAATGGCTCTTGGTAGAACCCTATCCCTCTGCAAAGAACCCTTTTGGAACCTTTTTCCCCCTAAGAGTGTAGGCCTATGTAAGCAATGATTGAGGAGAGATTACAGAACACCATCTGAGACAGCTCTAAAGAGATCTGCTAACCTGAAAACTCTGCGCTCTTTTATTAGAGCCTGGGCCATTGTCACAGCTCACATTTGAAATGTTTTTTTTTTTTTTTTTTGGGGGGACATTATATTTAGCCTAGCCACTCTAATGCAAAAAACAGGTAGGTACCTTTTTCTCTCTGACAGCACGGCGATGGATTGTTTTTCAGTGCATAGAAACACACAGTTTTCTTTAGCACAGCAGGTTATTCTATTCCGAGGCGCCCTCCATGAAATATCGTGCATATCTGTCTTTGGACAGGAGCCAGTTGCTGTGGTATGGCATTTCAAAGTGAAGGGATGTTGATGAATGCTAGGGTTTTCGTCACAGTCCGGAATCACCAAGGGATACATAACTAACTCCACCCTCATTGGAGGCTCAACAATGTGTAAGCGCACAAAATTAGCCTAGAGGAGCCAGCAAATATTTGGCATATTTTATGTGTCCAAAATATCACCCATTGTTGCCTGCAAGGAATGACATTTATCTGTATGCTTATATCTTGCCCTTTGAATTTAAGGCCCAGTGGTTTCTGATGAACCCCCACACCGCCAGTGGCAAAGCACTCAGGCACCAGAGGAGCAGACGGTGCTAGGGTTCTCTCTGTAATTCCACCAAACTACCACAGCTGTTACTGTGATCTGCAAATGCCCCATTCACACCAATGACATTCCCCTAATGAACTCACCAATTAGGTGCTTCGACATTAGGTGCCATATGACCACCTATGGCTAGATAAACAAATGAAGTAAGGACAATGTGTTGAGAGGTGTGGGGCTCTGTACAGTCATGGTATTCCCTCCAAGGCAAATGACATTTTGGTTTGGAATTTTCCAACAAAAGAGGCCACCAAGGCATCTCCTGGCTGCGGGTTTGACGCTTCATACCTAAATTGGAAGTGACGGGCCTATGGCCCCTGCTCTTTCATCTCACTATCATTTGGGTGGAGTGTTCACATTTGGTGTGACAGAGGGTGTTACTGTGACTTTTCACTGTGCCGCAGCAGCAGCAGACATTGCCTCCAGTCTTTTCAGAGAAAGAGCCTGATGAGGTGCCTGGACAAAAATGGGAATACAATTCATACAATACAATTTCTCATAAGTTATTTCTTCTTCAAGAACAAAAAGAAATGTCCATTCTGAAAGTCATTGCTTCTCCCTCCCCTTGGGTGTTTTTTAAATGTTTTTAAATAGACATTATCCATTTACATTACATTCAAGTTACATTATAAAATCTATCAGAATAACAAGTAGGCCTAGTTAGTTAAGGGGGCAGGTGGGATGATGATAACCTGGCACTGTGGTTTCAGAGAAAGCTGTGCCATATTAAAAGATCTAGACAACATAATAAACATGGACTATGCTGTTGAATATATAGATACATAATAATAATACATAAATAAGAATTTAATGTATCCTTTACTTAACCAAATTTGACAAAAATAATTTCTAACAAAGCTGACATTCCAATTCGGAACAGGAGCTATTTCAGTTGAATGTTGTCGTTGGAGCTCTATGCATGCGTGTATGTGATGTGCAGCAACAACGCAAATTGGAGGCCCTCGAACAAAAATACTTTCTGAAACGGAAGTGGAACTGAATCATGGGAACAACATGGCGGAATGTTTGAATCTCTGATGTTGTTCCAAAACAACGTGTCTACATTTCTCTATTACACGATGTAGCTAAAGACATTCTGGTACCTACACATCTTTATATCATGTTTCATTATAAATGCCAGTTACTATCCCTGCGAACAATATGACAGAATGGCGAACATGTGATACGCCCGCGTCGGGAATGACAGCTGGTTCAGACGAGAGCAGGCAAGGTGGAGGCAAACCGAAAACAAACAGACTGAGAAGAAGCCTCAAACAAACGCAGGCAACTCCATCTCTCATTGTTTCTCCAAAAACCCGTCAAGGTCGGTAGCTTGCAAGCCATGAATGATGTGTTGAATTGATCAGTCACGGATCTAACTAGCTCTTCCTGTAGCCCGTAACGTAAGCAATGAAAACAGCTTATTAGCTGTGCACCGTGCCTAGCTAACTAATGTGCAGTGTCGCGCTACAAACGTTGCTAGCTAGTTATATAACGTTAGTTATTTTCTGGTGAGATGGTGCCTAAAGCCAACTAGCTAGTAGTGGACTAACCCCCACTCCATGTTGAAGGAAGTTTAGTCCGCTGACTAGCTAGGAGTTAATGGCATGTCGTTAGCTACTTCTTTTGTTTGGTTTAGTTAGTTAGCTAACGGTTACCATGTGAGCCAATTAAAATGACATAATCATTCACATATCTACCATCAGATTTCAAGAAGCCAACTCGTGTGACAAGATCAAGATACAACAATGTATTCAACAAAGGAGAGTCACCAATGAATGAATCAGAACTTCAACAGGATATCGTTTGGGATGCCACTTCCCCTTCACCCCTTAGGACAGGCAAATATATTTACATGTCAATATAACTCTGCATGTTGCCAGTGATAATACATTTTTTAAGTTTACCTCCGCTTATCTGTCTTAACTTTTTTCATGTTCCTTCTTAGTTAGCAAAGGAGGCAAGAAGTACTCTGCAAATGTTGGAATTGTGGACATTTCCAATATTGTC
This sequence comes from Oncorhynchus gorbuscha, assembly GCF_021184085.1. Taxonomy (NCBI): domain Eukaryota; kingdom Metazoa; phylum Chordata; class Actinopteri; order Salmoniformes; family Salmonidae; genus Oncorhynchus; species Oncorhynchus gorbuscha. Next base: position 15,224,135 of record NC_060198.1, read on the forward strand.
AACAGAATAGCTCCCAAGGTTGGTAATACTCTGGCTAGCTAGCCACAAGTGTGCCATCAAATGAATGTATTCAAACTAGCACAAAGTTCATTACTAAACTCAGTGATGTGATTTTTCTCATGATATATCCACTCTTTTTCATTTGGCTCTTTCTTAGTATCTGTGAGTATTGAACAGTACTATACTGTGTTATTCTGAAATATTTACTGTAGTAATATTATTATAATTGATCTTATTTCAGCATGGGAGACCTGTAGTTCCAGAGTCATCCTTGCTCCAGTGGATTGGAGACAGTGCTATTCCCTGCACGCCAGAGATGCAGCAGCCCAGGACCAAGAAGAAATCCCCAAGGTAATCCCCAAGACAAGATAACATACACCCCCTCTCTCCTACATTGTACAATTATTAGAACAGAGCTTGTCACTTGCAAATAGCTTTTACATTTATTATTTTTTTCCCTACAGGACAAATGGAGTGGACGACCTTTTAAAGTTGGCGAAACAGTTTGATTTCAACATGTTTCGGCAAGACGAAGAACGAGTCAATGATATGCACAAGCAGAGTTTGGCGCTTTGGAGGACCGACTCGGAGGACACATTGGATTTAGATGGCATCGAGAACCAGCCTCCTCCCTTACTGAGTAATGGCACACCTGAAAGTACACAGTCCGCCCTTAAAACAAACAGCATGAGAAACTCCAAAGACCAGATACCTCCTGACCATGAGATGGAAGATGATTTGGATTTTTTATTTGATGGACCAACTCAACACATAAGTCTGAACTTAAGTCAGAATTCATTGCCTCAGTCCTTGGAGGTGAAGACTGCGCCCACTATGTCCTCCAAAGTAATTCCTGGAAAATATCCTTATTCCATACATGGCCACACTTCGACCGTCTCCTCATCGCATCCTGTCAAAAGATGCTCAGCAAATAATAACTTTGACGACGACTGGGAAAATGACGATTTGCTGGATGACTCGCTGGTATTTGAGATGACCCAAAACCCAGACCTCTTTGCCGCTCCTAATCATTGTTCGACCCAAAAAGGGTCGAATGAAACAAAACATGAAAACAACAACCCCTCAGCCATTCCCAAAAATGCTCTTCAAGGAAGTAGAGACATAAAACCAGCGGTGTCCAAAGGACAGAATGAAACTGTGAAAAACAGAAAAACATTCACGCTTGAAGCAAATCCTAATGTACAATCAAAAAGTATCCTCTCAGAGGCATTACCAAAAGTAGGGAATGTCCCCGACACTGTCAAACCAGCACCACATAGGAACATACAGCAAAACCAACCAGGTCTCTTTCCAATCAACAAAGCTCCGTCAATGGAGTCCAGTTACCAACTTAGCCAGCAAACACAGCGCCTGTCTAATGGAATAAAGGCTTGGCCGCAGGTGCCTCTTTTTCAAAGTACATCGATCTCAACCAGCTCAAGCACATCAAACTTCACCGACTCTTATTCAATGTGGCCCCTTCAGGTTGAGAATAGCTCTTACCACAAGCCCACAGAGAACAGCAATATGAAGGGAACGGGTATCATCAAGGCCCCAGCTAGCCACAGCGTCATCCCAGAGGACGACTTGGACTCTCTCTTTGCTTCTGATTCCATCTGGGATGACACAGACGATGACCTATTGTGCCAAGCATGTGATCACCTGGAAAGCCAGGTACAGAGCATGGAGGACCCTGTTATCACACGCTCCCAATTCCTGCCCAGTAATCAGACAGAAAGACAGAAGTGTGTCTCTGCACTTTTGAATAGCAGCAGATACAATGTAAATCAAACAACTGAGACCACACAATCCAAATATCCCAACAATTCAGTTTGTTTACAATCGGCCCCCTGGAACGGTAGCACTTTCACCCACTCTCTCAATACCAACAAAGTACCTGTTACTGTGGTCTCTGGTTCTGAAAGACCGAGTTCCAATGCCTCAGCTGGAAATGCTGGCACTAACTCCACGTATAGGCCACAGAACCCTGCAGCAGGAGAAGGGTCATACGAAAGTACTCGGGTCAAAAGCACTTGTGTAGCTGGGAGCACAGCTAATCAACAAGGCACTGGGAGTGAAGCAGCTGGGAAATGTTCTGTGGTGGAGATTGAACTGAAGAAACAGCAGGCCATGGAGAGGAGACGGCAACGGATGCAGACGGCCCACAACCTAAGGGCTCCAACCTGAGGCTGGTACAGTGCACATATACAAGAAGATTCAGATTCTTACTATAGAGTTGTTGTAGCCTCGTACTACCATCCTGATCTCGTAGCAAAACAGAATGTAAGCTCGCTAGTCCAGGATGGTTGTGCGAGGCTAGAGCTGCCGTGCCTTTGTCTGTTTTCCAACTCATAATTTACATCACTCAATCCATTTCTGAATAAGATTTTAATAGTTTTAATATAAATGTTCTTATTTACATTAATCTATTAACTGTTAACAAAGGAACTTAAAAAAAAAAAACAATAACCTATTTTCAGGGAGTATGTTACCAGTTGTGTTTGCAGAATAGGCTAAGCTTGTTCTGTCACTTTTTCATATTATTCATTATATCAGTTTTGTAAATTACCATAGGATTACAACATGAGCGGTTTTCTGATTAAAAACACGAGTCGTCTTGTGCTGTCAGAAAAACTATCATATGTTTCTATATTATGTTTATCTGTCTTTCACTTCTTTGTTTTGGACATTGTTTATATATTTGTCATTTGCACAATAATGAAACTGCCTCAAAAGATGACACACAGATATTAAAGTTGCGAAAGGATTCCCACCCACCCTTTCCAGACAACACTATATTGTGTACAGCAGTGACATCTAGTGCCCTTTTGTTTCTGTGTCATGTAGGGTCACTCTTTCTTTAGCATACCATAATTTATTTTTTGTGGAATACAACAGAGCTACTGTCACGAAGCACAAAATAACCAGTTTGATGCAACAGTCAACACAGTACGAAGAGCTCCTTTAGGACCAGCACACATAGTAATGAGTAGTGCTTTCAACAGAAATGGTCTACGTCCCAAACGGCACCCTATTCCCTGTGTAGTGCACTACTTTTGACCAGGGCCTATAGGGAACTAAATAGGGAGTAGGGTGCCATTTATCCTTTCTCTTGATCCTATCCACATTCTGATTGTGCCCACATAGCCGTTACGTCCACACATGGCAGTAAAATGTGTATCTTTTCTGTCCATATTGTGACCAGATATCCTGGTCCCTCCCTGTATGCACATTTTTTGACAGATATTCTTTCATAATTGTTAATTTATTAATTTTAAGATAATTGATGCAATAAGCCAATGGTGCCAATTAATTTAGAGACCTGTATAATGAGGATTTCAATAGTTCGATTATCCAGATCTGTATACACTTGATTGATATCCAGGTACAATGGGTCCCCGACTACCTCCGGAGTTGGTCAGGAAGATCTGATCAAAATTAGATCACAATTAGTCTTTTTAATTGTCTACACCTGTCTAAAAATGTGGGGACAATCAGGATGTCGACAAGATGAGAACAAATTATGCCTTGTTAGAAACAGGTATAAACAGGGCTTTAGAAAGGGCTTTGACTACACCACACATGCAGTCTGGTAGAGCGTGTGAGTAGAGACCTGAACCCTTTCAGAGTCCTGTAACTTGGGATCTTATGAATCCTTCAGCCATAGTCGAATATCAGTTTGCACCGTGGGAGCCTCAGGATCTGGCCCTGACTGAACAGTCTGCTCGTTTGGATTTGGCCCCACTTCAATCACATCCACACCATGTATCACTTTATTACATAGATCCTTTACACTCGGTTATTCGAGGAGCTGTGTTGGTCTGTCTAAGCTCTGCTCACTGTCTTGATGGGACAAACCATAGACATTAGAGACAATAAAGGAATCTTACTGTAATGTCTATGGTGAACCCTTCAATCCAGCGCAGACACACACACACACCACTCAATACCTTGAGGGAATCTCACTGTTAAAGTGATGCTCCAGGGATTTTGTATAATTTCACACAGTCATTTTGAAATGGGTCCCCAAAATAAATTATTTTTTGTTGCAATTCGTATATATGTTCTAAATTTGTAAGTGCTTAAGATCCGGGACTGCATCTTTAAGTTTATGAAGATTGGGAAACCATTCAACCCAGCACACACACCACTCAGTGCGTTTCAGTTTCATCCGAGGAGTGCTCCGAGGCACCGTGTTCAGCAGCCCAGCCTATGCAGTCAACCCATCCGGACAGACTCGTCAGGTCCCTTCATTAGTAGGCTGGCAGCTGTCTGATGGAGAGATAGGCTTGCTACCCACTCTGGCTGGGGCACATGTAAGGAGAGTCGCGTTATCATCAGACAGGTGTGTAACTGTACCGGTAGTCTGGGTGCACAGCATTGTTGCTGCAAATCAGAGGCACCAAGATGCCAATCTCCTACCTACCGGACTTAATCACAATGCTATTGTCTCACAACGCTGTTTAATTTAGAACAATTATCTGTTTGTAAAGGGATTTGCCTAGACCCTCCCTTGCCAAATGTAAATAACATTTCACTATTGCAATTTTTTGTTGTGTTGATATCACCCCCTACACGACACACCTAAGGGGAACAGTTTGTGGTTTTTTGGCCCACCTGACACCTAGAACAAGATGGCCGAAAGTGTTTACTACCGATAATGTTTCAGGTGAAATTACGTTATCTGAGAATTGCAATGAACTCCTAATGACCCCTTCTTTGCCCCAATTCACAGTGTTCCATTAATTAGTCGCATCCCAATCAGTGAGGACACTGATACTTCTAGGCTTCCTTCATCCCAAATAGCAATCTATTCTCTATAAAGTGCACTGCTTTTGACCAAGGCCCACGGGGCTCTGGTCAAAAGTAGTGCAATATATAAGGAACAGGGTACCATTTGGGGCAGACTTACACACATTGTACCGGGGATCCCGCCAGAGGCCATATCCCTCTCAGACAACGGTCGGGCACGAGGAAGGAGAGGGAATATTCACTTTAGGGTCCTCTGTCTTAATGTCCTGTAATCTCTGTCAAGTCACATCCTCGTAACATAACTCTTTGTTGCTTTGCCTGAAACAACTGATCAAACCTGAAAGTTTGCAAGTCCTTCGAGCAATATCAAATCTCATTGACATGGGATGCTGATAGTGTTATTATCTCACTGGATTAATATTAGGATGGATGCCTAGACCAAGTTTATTCTTGATAGATGGTATTTAATGTATTTGGTCTCATTAACGCTGCATAGTAAAGGAACTATAGACTTTTGGTACCACATTTGCTGACTAAACTCAACTCCATGGTGCAGGATTTCTGATTAACTCCACCAATGGAGCTGAGCAGAGACCAGACTTTGTGGAATTCATCTTAGAATATATTGATTTCGGCCAAGGTCAATAGTTTAAAAAAATTTGTAAATTATGAAATGCTTACCTGGTTTCTGCTCAACTCCGGTGGTGGAGTTCATCAGAAACTTTCTTCACCTTGGAGTTGAGCTTAGTAGGCTAATCAAAAATAAGTATTTTGGATATTAACGACCATGCGAGGTGAAGAATCTTGTCGGCTCAATCAGTAATTGTTATTACCCAACTTATTGATTTTATTGTACAGCAAACAAATATACAGGTCATTTGATGAAAATGGCTTTTGAACATCCACAGGGCACAGGTAACCTATGAGCGAGCCTCATTAAAAGAGCTGGAAAACCAACATAATCATTAAATAAACTATTGGGTTGCATGACATTTAGTGGAACTAAGTAGCCCAGAGTAATCAGAACAACATGAAGCTCAGCTGGGAGATCGGTCAGAGAGTGGTTTTCATTAAACAGGGAATCTATCACCAATTGAGTTGGGTTTTTGGAAAGCTATACATTCTCTTTTTTTTTTTTTGGGGGGGGGGGGGGGGGATTCCATCACACGATTCAAGAATGACAGACATTGATACAAATAAAAAAAACTACTTTTCTCAAAGGCTAATATTTTTTTGAGAGATGTGTCAAAGTTTGAGAGATGTGTCGTTCCATTACGATCAACAATTTGTACTTCACCACATTCCAATTTTAATTGATCCCAATCCTGTCAAGCAACTCTCACCAATCTCTATATTCTCACTCCAAAGCCAACCTACAGTACCTTTGTCTATTGCTCGGCAGTATGCGTCAGGTTGAGCTATGGGTTCTGGTCTAGAAGTTCTGGTTTAGTCGTTCACACCTCAGAGAAATTGATTCTGACACCTGTACAAATGAGGCTGATTTTCCCCCCATGCTAGCGTAGCTGTAGGATGTCTGGAGTTCATTCCAACTTGTGCTGTCCCTTTTCACATTGTGGCATTTTCAGGTAACCTGAGCTACTATGCCTCCCAGAGGTTTTCCTTACAGTATAAAGGTCCTCAAGATCAACCAGAGGTTCAAATCGAGTACGGTTTCCTTTCATAAGAATAAAAGGTGTAACAGTTGGAGCTTCTTCCACGGGTTAATATATCCAAGGCCATCAGTACTGCTGGGAATTACTAAGAACAACTATGGTCTTTGTCTAATGTTCAATGAAAGCTTTTAGATGCAAAATGTTTTAAACGTTCAATGAACTGTGTTAGGTACCATAAATGCAGTTGATTCGTTATTCATACTCGGGTCAATTTTCATTGTATCCTCCATCTGAAGAACCATGCAATGGAATCGACTTCACACTTAACAAAAAACTACCTCTAGACCTGTTGAAATCAAGGGAAATTCACCCCCTCAAATAACATGTCTGAAATTACCCATGGGTCGTAATTGTATTTGTGTAGGGTTCAGCATTTTTGAAGTTGGCTCTTGGTGTCTTTCATGTTGGGTTGTGTAAAAATAAATCTGGAGACTCGCTGAAAGTCCAAATCACAAACAGATGAGCAGGTTCCACGAGAATGGCAGTCTTTCGGAGGTCCATGTGTGGCTCGGCTGAGGAACACAAATGGGAATTTTAATTGGCAGTGACGGGCACAACTGGCCACATTCTGCATGAGCTCCATTAGGACCGTTCGGGAAACAGTGACACGTTATCTGAGGGAAGGGGAATGTATGTGAGCGCACACATCCATGGGTATTATTTTGGGTGTAAAATGAAGGGTATCTGATTACAATTGATGGTTTTCCAGTGGCCTTGAGCTTGAAATCAAACCCAGCTTCCGAGACATTTTCTGCCTCTTCTTTTCCCCGTTTAAAAATATATATATACTAAACAGTAGGGTGCAGTGCTTGATTGCAACAGAAGGCAATGTGAATCGAAGATGCAGCACTCAAGATGACACTGCTTTAATCTTTCATTAGTAAGTCTAATGAATTCTGATCTTATTCAGAAAGCGTGTCAAGATATTAAGTCCGGGGCAACCTCGTGATAGCCATTCGGTAACTAATAATCTAATAAATATTTATTTGTCACATGCGCCGAATAAAACACCTTACAGTGAAATGCTTACTTACTAGCACTTAACTGCATTGTTGGTTTAGAAAAATACATAAAAAGTAAGAAATAAAAGAAATAATTAAAAGAGCAGCAGTAAAATAACAATAGCGAGGCTATACACAGGGGGTACCGGTTAGTCGAGGTAATATGTACATGTAGGTAGTTATTAAAAAGTGACTATGCATCGATAAGAGTAGCAATGCAAATAGTCTGGGTAGCCATTTGATTAGATGTTCAGGAGTCTTATGGCTTGGGGTTAGAAGCTGTTTAGAAGCTTGGACCTAAACGTGGCCCTGCGGTAGCAGAGAGAACTGTCTGGCTAGGGTGGCTGGAGTCTCCCACAATTTTTGGGCCCTTCCTCTGACACCGCCTGGCATAGAGGTCCTGGACAGCACGAAACTTGGCCCCGGTAATGTACTGTGCCCTACGCACTACCCTCTGCACAACTCTGAAGACACACGTTTTTTTCACCTCCTAAAAACAAGGCCCGAGGAGGGAAGGAACCATTTTGAGGAGACAAGGAGAGGACACAAGTTAAATATTTGAGATTCACTCACACTCAATAGCAACTTCTTTTTATAGCCCTCTTATGCTGCCATCTAGCGGCCAGTTTGGAGTATAACAATAACATACCCCATGACCATCCATCCGTGCATTCTGCTCCTGCTTGGTTGAGTGCATTTTTCAGTACAATAGAATTATGGTTGTCCTATTAATGAAAACAGTGTCATACATGTGGGGATGCTAATCATCAATATAAAACATATTTCCCCCACTTTCATAGGACAAATATCCCTTTGCTGCTGGTCTTTTAACAAATTGTCTGGCTTTCTATCAAAGCGCATTCACACATACTCTGCAGTGTGCCATCCCGACTGCATTCATTCTAATTTAAGCGCCACCTTGCCACCGTCACAATGCATGGATACATAATGCATGTGTTGTCACACAATTCACAGCCTCCTAACTTTCAAATTGTTTATTTCTCTTTTTCACGTATGAAGTTTCAAATGGTTCCCACAGCAGATGCAGCATGCAGAGATGGATAAGAAGGTAAAAACCTAAGACTGAAACCGTTTGTTTGCCTCCACCCTATACCACCCCATAATAAAACACACACACACACACACACACACACACACACACACACACACACACACACACACACACACACACACACACACACACACACACACACACACACACACACACACACACACACACACACACAGATCCCTTTCCTCCAATAGTGGACACATTTAGCACAAACCTAAAAATAAAATAAAAAACAAAGGAGGGACCACTAATACTACCATGTTAATAACAAATATATCTGTAAAGAAAAATATATATACAACCAAAAAAAAACATCTCGAATGGTTTCCCCCTGAAACAGAGCTGGTAGGCTACTCTGGGGCATAAGTGAAGCTTTGCTGGAATAGAAGTGACAGAGATATCCAAAAGATTATAGTTGTTTAGAATAACAGTTACATGTAAGTGGAGTTACTTTGAGTCATTTCCATATTTATTCAACATTCACCAATTCTTTTTTTTTTGGCAACATCCATATACATGTCATTTTCATTTGTTATAATATATTAACATTAAGATTCATATGTAAACAGAGATTTTCAAAAAAAATGGATCTACATGCACAAAGAAAAAAAAAGGGGGGGGGGGGGCCTCCATGTCATGCAAGCACATCACAAGACTTCGGGGGCCTTTTAAGATCAGATAAGAGCCAACGTCGTGCAGCACGCCATTGAAGACAAAACAGCGGTGCGAGGCGGGCGCATGCGGCACAGGATCACGCACTTGAACACCCGCCCGTTGGTGCATTCAGTTGAGCAAAAAAGCAGAGCCACAAACTTAAAAAACACGTTTAAATTCCATAAAATGTATAGATACAAATAAAACCTGTTCCGTCTTGTCCCCTCTCTCTCTGTGTAAAGAACGTTGGTAGCTTTATAATAAAATGCCCTTGTCGGTTGCATCTTCTCAAGAAAAAACGAAGAAGAATGTTCAGGAGGTAGGGAGGAAGAGGGACAGCACACCTGTGACCTTGCACTATTACGTCAACTCACGGCAAGAGTCCATACAATGTTTGAGAAACCGAATTAAAAGATGCTCATGAAATAGATGCAAATTACATGGTCAAGAAGGCAAAATGTGTACGTTGAAATCAACGCCTCTCATAAGCCGAACCAACTTAACATCCCTCAATGTCCCAACTGTAGCCTACTTACTGTAAGTTACCTCAGCTCTGCCTTAAGTTGTTAAATGCAACCCCCCCCCCCCAAAAAAAAAGCTAGATTTACCGTATCACAAGCATTTAAACCAAAAGCACTCATCTCTACTTCTATTTGATAGTCTGTAACCAATCTATATCTGTAATTTAACATGGCTGATGAAAGCAGTAAATACAAAAACACATGAACGAGAATATTCTAATGGCCTGTGATGTCCTACCACCCAGAATGAAGACGTGCTTTTTGTTGGAATAAGAGACTTAAGGTGACTAACCAGTGACTCAAAAAAAAGAGAGACTTTGTCCTTGAAGTAAAACCGTAAGCTTGTATGTGCAGAAATGTAAATATTATTCTCTCTACTCCACTGCATCTTCAAAGCAAGATGATCGATGTCCCTGACAATATAAATAGGTATAGTGCACAATCCAATCCCCCTTATTATTAAAAAAAAGAAAAAGGCTGTCTTACATGATCTTAAAAACGTAGCTGTTCAAAATATTGGGAGTGAAAGAAGCAGGGAAAGCATTTGCCAGGAAAATGTAATTGGATTGTTTGAATCGTGCAGTATGCACATTGAAATAAGCAAATTCTACCGAATGTTGATAGAAAAAGATGTATACCATTATATTCAACCGGTTTATTATATGTTCTGAATGGCACTTCATGCTCTATTTTTGTGTTGTGTTGAAATCAAGTACATCAAGTTACATCACAGCTAACTACACACATCCCCCACCCCCCCAAAAAAGCCAAGACCAAAATAAATATGAAAAAAAAAAATAAATCCCAACTGCCTCAAAATCAAAGAGAAACAAACTAACCCTTCCTCCACCAAACTGAAATACTCGCTCAATGATAAAAAGCTGTCCTTCAGGCTTTTAAAGTGCTACACTGGGTTATTGAGAGAACTCATGTTCGATAACACTATAAAATGGTTGGCGTCAGAAGGCTCGGGTTGAAAAACAAAATGGGGAAAAAAAAGTGGCTTCACAGAGAAAAAAAATACTTCCCATTGAAAAATACACAGAGAGCGTTGCTGGATGACACCTTGAGCAGATCCTCAGAAATGGAGAAGAAAGCGAAAAGGGATTTTTCTGCTGGGGCCCGTGAGGTCAGTCACACGTCCACAACCATCTTTTTGTGTATGTCTAATCCTCCCACCACCTAATGGAAGACAAGAGGGGCAAGAAACTGTCACGGACGCAACAGACACCTTTAGAATTTGAACAGAAGTGACGCACCGCGATCATGATCATGGGAATATGATTGCAACATTTCAGATAAATTCAGAGTTTTTTTGTTGCAGAAATCCCTGTTGGGAGGATTTCCTGATTATTCCCTACTGGTTCCCGGAAATCCCCCAAATGGGATTTCTCAAACTTGTGAACATTTTACGGAAAGTTTCAGGAACTGTGCAACCCTATCACAGAGTTAAAACGTTGTTTCTTCGACTCACCGCACAAAACTCCTCAAAGGATATCCTCCCGTCGCCGTCTTTGTCTGCGTTGATGATGGTTTTGTCAACAATCTGCTGGAGCTGGGTGTCCTTTAAGTTGTTCCCCACCATCATCTTGAGGACCTGGAAGAGTTCGCCATTGGATATGTAGCCGTCCTTGTCCATGTCGTAGATCCTGAAGGCAACTAACAGGACAAGGGGAAGACGGAAGGTTGGGTCAGACCTCTGGGTTTTCATCGCAGCGTCATTGGAATGACCTGCCAATACGCGTATTTTAAAAAAGGAAGAACTTCTGAACATCCAAGAACGGGGATAATTTTTTCACACAGAAAAGCAAAAATCACAAACATTTAATTTATGAGCTCAGCATTGGTGTATCGACAAAAAGGTGGGTAATCACTTTAAAATGGGGGGGGGGGTCACAGTGAAAGCAGTTGAGATTAGTTGGCAGTCTACTTACAGCGCAATTTCATCTCTTTATCACCTTTGACACTGAACTGGGAGACGCCCTCAATGAATTCTGTCAAAGAATGTGAAGCCATTTTGAGTCAACCAACAATTAAAAAGGACAGTAACAAGAACATGAACACACGTCGGATATCGTTATTTCATTCACTCAGTTGTATAAGAGCTAGAGGGGGTTTCGAGGAAAATGCCCAAACGGCCCAAAAACTTCAGGCATTTTCTGATTTAAGGTTGGTCAGCATAACATCATAATGCAGGCGAACACTTCTTAGAAAAAAAACATGATACATTTAAGCACTTGGTTGATGATTTCATTTCAAGGTGAAACAGCACTGGTCATTATCCACAAGGATAACCTACAACAAAGACACAAGACTAAAACAGACAACAAAGGCTCTTTTGAAGTTAGAATTTAGAAAAGGTGAATAACCCCATATATCAGTCTTACCTTTGAAGTCGACTTCCCCATTGCCATCTGTGTCAAATATATCGATGACTCGCTGTACAAGGGGATTCTGTTGGAGTTCCGGTAAGGACATAAACTCTTCCACGCTCAAGGAGCCAGAGTTATCTAGGTCGAGTTTCTTAAATCTCTTTCCTAGCCTCTTAATCTCATCAGCATCAACTGAAATAGAAAAGGAGAGAGCGAGAAAGGGTGGCGTTAAAAACCGACCGATTCACATATAGGGGAACAAAACTTTACACAGCAGACTCCATTTTCTAGGGTAGCAACCACCACCGCCGGGTTTCGGGAAGCACACTTTCAGGACACGGGGGGGGGCGGGCCAACCTGGTCACTTACATCTGGTGTTATGGTCCTTTGCGGCCTTTAGAATCGATTCACCCATCCCCGATTGATTCTTACCCGAATTCTTGCGAGTGCTGGCCATAGCATAGCCGTCCCAAGCTACCGCCCACCTAGTGTAGTTTGATACTGGTGGCCAACATTGAGCGACAGCAGCAGCACACCTCTCGGTTCCCCACACTAAGCTCTTTCACTGTGTCATGTGCCGCCTCCGAAACACACTAATCACTGGACTGATATGCATTAATCGTAACATGGACACAACAGCGTGAGGTGGACTTCAGTGAGACTAAGTGTGAGCCGTAATGTGGGCGGGATTTCACAAAATGAACCTTTCACCTGCTGCTGTGCACAATGCTTGATTCTACATACATGAGAAAGAATATTCCAGTAGTTTGTTAATACGATCAACCTCGCACTAGTATTAAAATCACCTACAGAGTCTCACTGTAAATAACAAGCTATTTGTTTTATTAGTCTTAGAGGCACAATTCATATCTATAGACAAAGTATTTTGCATCAGCTTTATTTGACAGTTACAGGCAATCCGGAGTTTCTTTCTGATCCGATATGGCATTGGTTTGCTGAGGCGTTCCTCTGGGCACCTCGAGGTGGCAGTGGCGTTTTAGTCAGCAGTGTTGTACCATGATGACAGGCTTAACAAGTAGGAACCAACAGTTGCCATAACCGAGACCCACCACTAGATGTACCACAAAACAAGTGAGTGGGGTGTCACAAGAACTAGAATATTACTATGGCGGCTATACATTATGGAATGCTGCCAATACAGCACCACAGTGAAAACTGATGCACTTTTACATCTATTTGTGAGCAACTCTCTGTAAAATGTGTCCTACCAAATTGGAAAAAACGTAAACACGCAGCGCCCTTCTACGGGATTGTGGGGGAGGGTTCTTAAAATCCAACATCCAATCAAAATGTAGCCGCTTAATGTAAACAGCCCATTCTAGGCATTTGGAGACCAGGAAGGATGCCATTGAAAATCATTAGCTCAGTTGGTAGAGCAGCCCAGTGGGTTCAAGGACCTTTACGAGAATGTATGCACACATGACTGTAAGTCGCTTTGGATAAAAGCGTCTGCTAAATGGCATATATTATATTATTATATTAGCCAGCCCATTGATGATCATTTTAGTTACGCTGATTTAACTTACACCTAAATCATTTCAGCGTTAACGATGGACTAAACTCTTGTATACAAACTGAGAAAATAGATATTTTTTTAAATACATCAATAGCTCCTCCCCTGACACAAACTCTTTACCAGGGGACGCAAAAATGTAGCTGCAGAGGCACAGGCCCCAACAGCACTGCATTAATTCAATTACACTTGCACAACAGTATATGCAGTGCTGGGTACCATTCTGTCCGTGTATACAGTCCACGAGTGTAGATCAAATAGATGGAGGAAAAAAGTATTTATAGCCACAAGGCAGAGAGAAACACCCCTCACTCCACACACAGCTAAATGGCTGGTGCTGCCCTCCCCTCGGGAAACCCCTAGCAACAAGGAAGCCCAGCGAGCCAACACACAAAAGGGGGGAGGGTATTTTGAGAGCTGCAGTCAGACAGCCAGCTGGAGAGGCTTTCAACACAAACTGATCTGCAGAAGGAGACAACGTGTTACATTCACATAGGTTTCATAATTCGGCTCACTGGGCCTCATCTCCCTCACAACCAATGACCACGCAGACAGCTTGAGAGTTCTGAGACTGTCTCCCGAGTCTTCATGAATCAAGCCCCGGTTATGATATTTTAGGAACACTGTTACCACCACAATTGGGTTATCAACCATTTGCTATGATAGTGTTACTAGCATTCAGGCACGTGACAAGATTTAGCCTCGTACGAGTCTAAATAGTCATTTCATAGTAATTCTAGACACTGGTTTGCTCTAGAGACCTGTAAACAAATCATGCGCCCCCCCCCCCCCAAGAGAGATATAACCGCTAGCAAGCTAACCAATGAGCTAACCAATATCACACCTATAAACCAACCACGCATCTGACGAGGCAGATGATAAGGACGTTGCCATCGCACTTAATTCACTGCTGCAGAAACACACCCCCCCCCCCCCTTACATGTGGGCGAGTCACACCGCTGATCTTACTGAAAAAGCGGCACCCACTGGTGCGCATCAAAGCACTGCAGCTCTCCCAAACTACCCGAATAAATACTCTCAGCTCTGCCTCTATACATTATATGGGAAGTTCATTTGTCTTGATGTGCTGGTTTGTAGCTCAATTTGGATGCTTTATTACCTTGTTGTTGTTTATTTTATATACTTAATGCATTTGTGGAGTTTTTTGATTGGAATGAGCCTGTAAGAATGTGTGTGTACAAAAAAAAACAAGTAAATACAACCTGTCTATAGATGCAGATCCTCTTCTAGTTTGATGAACAGATCATGAATTGCTCCAAAGATCACGGTAGCCAATACGTGGCCGTCTGTGTAGATGCATACGTGTGGTGTGTGGGTTTGCATGCATACGTGTGGTGTGTGGGTTTGCATGCATACGTGTGGTGTGTGGGTTTGCATGCATACGTGTGGTGTGTGGGTTTGCATGCATACTTGTGGTGTGTGGGTTTGCATGCATACTTGTGGTGTGTGGGTTTGCATGCATACTTGTGGTGTGTGGGTTTGCATGCATACGTGTGGTGTGTGGGTTTGCATGCATACGTGTGGTGTGTGGGTTTGCATGCATACGTGTGGTGTGTGGGTTTGCATGCATACGTGTGGTGTGTGGGTTTGCATGCATACTTGTGGTGTGTGGGTTTGCATGCATACGTGTGGTGTGTGGGTTTGCATGCATACGTGTGGTGTGTGGGTTTGCATGCATACTTGTGGTGTGTGGGTTTGCATGCATACTTGTGTGTGGGTTTGCATGCATGCCACGTTCTGCTGTGTCACCATGCTTGACTGGTGCTCCTTACGACACGCCCAAAGCTCTCAGCAGATGCTAAAGATCGCCACTTAGAGATACGCACACTGTGCTAAGACTAGACTAAGCGGGGAGGGAGGGTGTACAAGTGGGTACAACTACAGAAAAAACACAAGGTGTTAAGAGGAGAGTCACCATGTTCTCTTGAAGCGAAAAACAGTCTTTGCAGGGCAAGTCATTTTGCCTGTTTAGCTACAGCGTCAGCCTTGCACATGGAGTCACCTAACCCGGGTAGAAGTTGCCCCTCTGCTAGGATCAGCTTCCCCTTCCCCGTATCCAACCTTTACCATTCGGGGTAAAAGACAGAACTGACCAGCATTCTAGGGGTCTACTAACGAACGCCCTGACTAGTGGACCTGGACACGGATCTGGGTGAGCTCCCAGTGTTCAGACCCTGCCAGCTCGGTGTGCACAGCTGATTTAAGGTTGTGTGCCTTCTAGACACGGCGAACAGCTGCCCCACGCCCTGCTCCCAGGAGTGAGGGGGTGGGTAGAGACTCCCCAAAATATCCCACTGTGGGAAGTCCATCGGCTAGCTGAGGTTTGAGACCTGTCGAAGTCTCTTGTTGTTGATTGTCCTGCAGGTGCGCAACCCAGGCGTGACTCTAAATACAGGTGTGTTTTTGATGGTGGTGGTTGTGTCAGCTGGTCCATAAGCATCAAAGTGGCAAGTCTTTATGAAGTGAGACCCCTAAGTCAACACCAGAAAGTAGAACCGTCTACTTGCACCCGTGACAAAGTCCTACGCAAGTCTGGTCTCTCTCAAAACGATTGAAAACCTAGCATTTGCTTTTCCAGTCAAACACATTCTGTACAAGACTGGGCGGGGAGAAACAGAGAGAGGGAGATTGTTCTGGGTTAAGGCAAGTAAAGGAACACGTGCCGTCGTAAATCACAGTCCGACGGCCACCCCTGTGACACCTAACGTAACAGCTCGTTAGGGAGGTGCCCACCCCTGAACACACTCGACACCGGTCAACATTGACGTGAGCTCTGGCTCTGCACGCCACAATCCTCCACAGGTGGGAGTTCCCGAAAAAGTAGAGCCTGAAAGTTCAGTCCTGAAACTCTAATTAGCCCCATTTTCTCTTGAGGGGTGGGTGGTTTGATGAGGGTGGAGGGATGGCGCAGCAGGGTGACAAACCAATTAAAAATGGAATATTACTCAGACTAAAAATAAATAAGGCTCTCCCACCAGCCCTGAAACTGACCTTTATGAGGGGGGGAGGCATTTTTTAGCTGTGGCAGCCAAGTGCTCAAGCCTCCCAGCAGCGTCTGAGACCGGGTCACACTGTGAAGGGCTGAAGTATGCAGTATAGCGTGTGGTGATGTATATATTGGTCTGCTCAATTCCCCCAACCGGACCAGTTGTTTACCTCTTAAGTGTCCCAGACTTTTGTAAACTGCAACGCCTATCGGGAAGATTCTGTCCTTTGAGTTGACTGGGCGGTCACTCTTTAAACCAGAGACAATGCAATCCCATAGCCTAAACTTTTTTTTTTTTACATCAAAATTGTTGTCAGTCAAGGTATTTACATGCATACATTAAGATTAAATTCCAGTCATATCTGAATATTACATACAGGACAGCCCACAGCAGATATTGTTTGAATCACAGCAGCAGTATTGGAGAAGTTGCCGGTGACGCTCTCAAATACTTACAGTGTGTACACATCTCCAAGGGATAACTTGCTTCGTTTCCCTAGAAAGAAAGAGGAAAAGAACGGTGAGAATGACCATCCAACCTAATGTCTATTCAGAAATGAAGACAGGAAACCATAGCTAATAACATTCACCATTAAAATCTGTATTTTCTTCTTCAAAATATAGGAATTGTGTTGCTATAATAAGATGGCATTCGCACCAAGGGTCTGAAATATTGCCATTTTACCATTGATTACATTGTAACAAGTTGAGTGGTGACAATCTTATGTAAAGTCCCGATTGCGTCCGGGGTACACTACCACCTCAACATTGACACACGAAAGTGATTATGTGCTAATATATTGATGTGAGCTTGGTACGTTAATAGGGAAACAACATTAACACAATATCCTGCCACTAAAACGGCAGGTAGATTTGAAACCCATTCTCGGTCCATCCCACTCTAGGCATTTTGTTTATCCCTCAGAAGTGGCATTTTCCATTATGCATGAGAACAAACAGAATGAACTGGATTCTGCCAGAGCTGGAAATGAGGGCAATCCACTGCCTTTGCCTTTCCGCATCTCAGTGGGACATAAAGGAATTGAAAAAAGGCCCGATAGAGGAAGGCTGTGCTTTCCTTATTAGATAAAGACTTGGGCCATGACTGAACGGCTAGCCAAAAAGGGGCATGGACTATCCTAAATGCCTCTAAATAACTATCCATTTAAATCCAAGTTAAAACATCTATCTCCTGAATATCATAGAGCACTTCTGTGGCTCAGTTGGTAAGAGGCATTAGCCACGCCAGGGTCATGGGTTCAGTTCCTGCTCGGGTCACATATACAGTGCATTAGTAAAGTTTTCAGATCCCTTGACTTTATCCACATTTTGTTACGTTACAGCCTTATTCTAAAATAGATTAAATGCATTTTTATCCTCATCCACACACGCACACAACCCCATAATGACAATGCGAAAACAGGTTAGACAGATTTGCAAATGTAATAAAAATACAAAAAACATATCTTATTTACGTAAGTATTCAGACCCTTTGCTATGAGACTCGAAATTGAGCTCAGGTGCTTCCTGTTTCTATTTATCATCCTTTAGATATTTCTACAACTTGATTAGAGTCCACCTGTGGTAAATTAAATTGATTGGACATGATTTGGAAAGGCATGCACACCTGTCTATATAAAGTCCCACAGTTGACAGTGAATGTCTGAGCGAAAACCAAGCCATGAGGTCGAAGGAATTGTCCGTAGAATTCTCTAGACAGGATTGTGTCAAGGCACAGATCTGGGGAAGGGTACCAAAAAAATGTATGCAGCATTGAAGCTCCCCAAGAACACGGTGGCCTCCATCATTCTTAAATTGAAGAAGTTTGAATCTACCAAGACTCTTCCTAGAGCTGGCTGCCCAGCCAAACTGAGCAATCGGGGGAGAAGGGACTTGGTCATGGGAGGTGACCAAGAACCCGATGGTCACTCTGACAGAGCTCCAGAGTTCCTCTGTGGAGATGGGAGAACCTTCCTGCAGCACTCCACCAATCAGGCAATTATGGTAGTGGCCAGACAGAAGCCACTCCTCAGTAAAAAAGGCACATGACAACCTACTTAAAGTTTGCCAAAAGCACCTAAAGGACTCAGACCACGAGAAACCAGATTCTCTGGTCTGATGAAACCAAGATTGAACTCTTTGGCCTGAATGGCAAGCGTCAAGTCTGGAGGAAACCTGGCACCATCCCTACGGTGAAGCACGGTGGTGACAGCATCCTGCTGTAGAGATGTTTTTCAGTGGCAGGGACTGGGAGACTAGTCAGGATCGAGGGAAAGATGAAAGGAGCAATGTACAGAGAGATCCTTGTTGAAATCTTACTCTGAGCACTCAGGACCTCAGACTGGGGCGAAGGTTCACCTTCCAACAGGACAACGACCCTAGGCACACAGCCAAGACAATGCAGGAGTGGCTTCAGGACAAGTCTCTGAATGTCCTTGAGTGGCCCATCCAGATGCCGGACTTGAACCCAATCAAACATCTCTGGAGAGACCTGAAAAAAACTGTACAGCGAAGCTCCCCATCCAACCTGACAGAGCTTGAGAGGATCTGCAGAGAAGAATGGGAGAAACTCCCCAAATAAAGGTGTGCCAAGCTTGTAGTGCCATACCTAAGAAGCAGAGGCTGTAATCGTTGCCAAAGTACCGAGTAAAGGTTCTGAATACTTACGTAAATGTGATACATTTAAATTATTATTATACATTTGCAGAAATTTCTACAAACCCGTTTCTGCTTTGTCATTATGGGGTATTGTGTGTAGATTGATGAGGGGAAAACGAACAATTTAAATCCATTTTAGAATAAGGCTGTAATGCAGCAAAATGTGGAAAAAGCCAAGAAGCATGAATACTTTCAGACTGCACCGAAAAATACTAAAGACATATGCACTGTAAGGACAGTAAGTTGCTTTGGATAGAAATGTCTGCCAAATATTAGAATGGCTAGCGAGGCTACCTTGTGTAAATCCACACATCATCCAGAATGTGCTGATGAGGACTATGTTGCAGAATCCGAATCGGGATTGCAAGCCCAAAATCCTTTTCTCTGTGATGAATACAAAACAACGAAAGTAGGAGACCTGTTTCGACTTGCTCCTGACAACAAAGCCTGGCATAACCCAAGACTGATCATTGACAACCAGAAAGACACGGCCCTGTCTTTCCATCTAGCTAAGCTTTGGATACAATACAAAAAAAAAATCTATACGTTGTGCATACTAGGCTCCATATCCCCATCACTTGAAGTCATAAAATAGTAAAGGAAATGTCAATAAAAGTATCATTCCATTTGTTTCATGAACAGTATTTTAGGGATTAGGCTCCAACGTCCAGGCAATGTGACTTGTGTGGGTTACTTTTGGTTTGGCAAATATCAACATTTTGTCTCACACTTTCTTCATTTGATATAGGCTAACCTCAACTCCAAGAATTCCATAGATGTCCATGCTCAAAGTGTTTTCAAATCACTGGCACAGTAGTGTTGATGCTGCAACCGTCCTGTGCCTCTGACTTCAGGTCTCACAGAGCATTCAATTCAAGTGGACTGGGGGGGGGGGGGGGGGGTTTAGGATTACACCATTTCCTTGGTGTAAAATCATGTCTGTGTGGTAACCAAACAGTGGGAGTTCTAGAAGTAAACCTAGTTTGTAATTATGACATTGCAAAATGGTGGGAGGGCAGATGGGTTGGATTTAGGCCTAACTCAGCTGCGTAGTTTGTACCACAGATGCCAGTCCAAACATATAAAATGAACAATGATCTTGTTACTTTCTTTTCAACATCCTTTCCTTCAGGCAACTAATTTGTCACTAACGATTCATTCTAAAAAATAAAATAAAATGTCTAGGCGTATTCAACACTGTTACCAGTTAGTACTCACATTACTACAACTGGGTTTGGAAAGTAAGGAGTATCTTATTCCAAATCCATCCCCTTTGTTTATCTAAAACATCTGTACTAAGGGTTAAGAAGAAGCAAGCCAGTCTCCCGACACGCACTGTATTGAAAAACTTTCACAGTATATGCCAAGTATATGTAGTAAGCTACACATTTTGCTCTTGAGCACCATGACAGCATATCTGTCAAGAACTGAGAACTTAATACGTTTTATGAAAAATGTGATATATTGCAGTCAGAGTCTAATACACTTGACTTCCAACAGTTCTCACTGAGGGCCTGCTTACAATTGGAATGTGGTTTCAAAGAGACTGCCTGAGTGTACAATCCATCTACCAATAGAATCCATTAAAACCAAATCAGCGTCATCCCAAGTCCTGGCTGCCTGCAGCGACAGCCTATAAAGGAGTATATTGTACACTGAACAAAAATATAAAACGCAACATGCAACAATTCAAAGATTTTACTGAGTTAGTTCATATAACAAAATCAGTCAATTGAAATAAATGCATTAGTTCCTAATTTATGGATTTCACATTACTGGGAATACAGATATGCATCTGTTGGTCACAGATACCTTAAGAAAGGGTAGGGGCGTGGATTAGATAACCAGTCGGTATCTGGTGTGACCACCATTTGCCTCGTGGAACACGACGCATCTACTTCGCATAGAGTTGATCAAGCTGTTGATTGTGGCCCGTGGAATGTTGTCCCACTCTTCAACGGCTGTGCAAAGTTGCTGGATATTGGCAAGAGCTGGAACATGCTGTCATATGTCAATCCAGAGCATCCCAAACATGCTGAATGGGTAACATGTCTGGTGAGTATGCAGGCCATGGAAGAACTGGGACATTTTCAGCTTCCAGCCTTATCATGCTGAAACATGAGGTGATGGTGGCAGATGAATGGCAACACAATGGGTCTCGGGATCTCGTCACGGTATCTCTGTGCATTCAAATTGCCATCAATAAAATGCAATTGTGTTCGTAGTCCGTAGCTTATGCCTGCCCATACAGACATGACAGTTTGTGCAGAAATTCTTTGGTTGTGCAAACCCACAGTTTCATCAGCTGTCTGTGTAGCTTGTCTCAGACGATCCCGCAGGTGAAGAATACGGACGTGCAGGTTCTGGGCTGGCAAGGTTACACATGGTTGGTGGTTGTGAGATCGGTTGGAAGTACTGTCAAATTCTCTAAAATTACATTAGAGGTGGCTTATGGTAGAGAAATGAACATTAAATTATCTGGAAACAGTTCTGGTGGACATCCCTGCAGGCAGCATGCCAAATGCACACCCTCCAAATTTGAAACATCTGTGGCATTGTGTTGTGTGACAACTGCACAATTTAGAGTGGCCTTTTATAGCCCCCAGCACAAGGTGCACCTGTGTAAAGATCATGCTGTTTAATCAGCTTTGTGATATGCCACACCTGTCAGGTGGATGGATTATCTTGGCAAAGAAGAAATGCTCACTAACAGGGACATAAACACATTTGTGCACATAATTAGAGAGAAATAAGCTTTTTGTCCATATGGTAAATGTCAGGGATCTTTTATGTCAGCTCATGAAACACGTGACCGACACTTTGCATGTTGCGTTTATATTTTTTGTTTGAAGCTCATATTCAGATCCTATAGCGTATTTAAGGTTGATGCATTTGTGTTCTTTTTCCTGAAACCACTATGCACACTTTGGTCTGAGCTAAATGCCGGCGCTTCAGAAATGCATACCGGTCCAGTATTCATGCTTAATAATCAAGTCGCCTACTGACCCTCCCAAACATGGGCTATGCGTGTACAATTAATGTAGGCCTGTGACCGTTGGAAATTGGGAGGAACAGGAAATAGGTCAGTGAACGACAAGATATCAATCTTTTTAAATGGAACTCTGATGCAAATTGATATGACTCAGGTAGTATGAAACTGTATCTGACCTTCTGCAATGCATGTCCTTTTAAAGCCATTTATTCAGATCCCTGTACTGGGACTGGTAAAAAAAAAAGAAAATGCAAATAATTGTAACGAGAGGGAATATAGAAAATGTAAGAATCTTTGGGAAGCAATTGTTTCTTCCTGAAAATGTAGTTTAACATTAATAAATGTGACTGACTAACTAGAACAGTCCTGTTCTTTTTAACACATTCCCACGAGTAGTTAGTTAGCTGTGTTGATCGGGAACCACGCTAACGTACCGTGCAGCTCTCATAAGTGGCAAACAGGAAAAGTGCCCATTTGCTGTGACCATGTAGTATGTTTTAACTAGTGCTAGTCCAGCTTTGTTGGACCTGCGTTATAAAGCCGAATTTTGCCGACACAAGTTGACAAGCGCATCTCATTTATGCACAAACGAAGGCGTGACAGCCTATCGATATTGTTAGTGTTGCCTGCTTGCGGGTTCAGGAAAGATACGATGTTTCACTTTTCCCCCACAAGCTCGCGCCATTTTTCATGTGCCTATAGCTTTAGCTAACCGGCTAGGTTGTTGGTTTAGCTACTTGTCACACATTTTTAGAAGTCTCAGTATAGCCTTTCAAAACACACCAGAATGCGATAAATCAGCAAAACATAACGTTGGCCATATTGCCATATCTGTAAACATGAAATTGTGCGTGCAAAAATGTAACGTGATACACGCTTTCAAGCTCATTTGGTCGGAGAATAAGAACGTAGTGCAACGAGATCTTGGATAGCCTTGAGTGCTATGCATGCATGCATATGGTGTAAGATTTTGTACACGTTCGGTTCAACATTAAAATAGCTAGCTATAGTTTTCCTTACCATTCTGTCGGTTGGGTTTCTTCACCTGGTGCGCAAGAGAAACACTTCGAAAGGACGACGTTGCACAAACAATTTTAAGACTGTTTCAGGGAAATATTTCTGGTTGTAATAAATATAGACCAGCTTGACTTGCTCTCGCCTTTTCTCTTTAAGGATGACGGATTCACTGCAGTAGCTACAGTGGATCCGCAGAGGAGGTTGTGTTGGTGTAGAGAGCGAACGAGGTTGAAAGGCGAATAGGGGGAGGTGCGGCTATACAGTACATCCGGGTACCCTGTCTATTTCTTTTAATGTATGTATGCCAACCATGTATTGTGACATTTACATAAAATTGTTCCCTATCCATCAATACAGGGTTTTAAGTGATGCGTTTAATGCTTTTCGGCGTAAGCCTATTTCCTCATCCAGATTTTAAATGAAGACCTATGCAGTAATGTTTAAGTAATAATAATAATATATGCCATTTAGCAGACGCTTTTATCCAAAGCGACTTACATTTAAGTATGTGGAAAAATCGACCAGTGAATATGAATGCCACACCTACAGGCTTGCCCATAAAGATGCATGGTTGTAAGATTGACTATTGCAGCTTTCTCTTTCACGGGCATGAATAGCCATACTGTACGAGATGTAAAAGATGACGCCTAATGTGTCTAACGGATTGGAATAGGATGTGCAAGTGGGCATGTGAATAAGGGGACTGCTAATGAGGACAAGGAAGCAATGGCACAACTGTCGTCTCTAAGCAGGCTTCTGAAATGAGAAATGAATCATAAACACTTTCAGTGAAATTAGTGTCTTCAATAGGACACTTTAAACAACAGCAACAACAAACTACTTATTCCAATTATTGTACAATGATGTTAGTCAAGTAAGCTAGTAACTGGTATGGGTATATTTACTTCCACACTTTTCAATTACATATATAACAGAACTGAACATTTTAATTTTGCATCTGAAGAACAAAACCTTTAGGCATAGGATTATTCAGCCATGCATTTACAGACAAAACTGAGACAAAACAATGATAGTGATCCACAACATTACATAAATAGAAGCACTTAATAGATTATAGAATATCTCCATAAAATAATATAGAAGTTTTAACAAAAAACTGTCTCACCCCTTTATAGGCTAATCGCAATTGTGCTGTTCAGAAGTAGACAGCTGTTCAAAGGCTTAAACCATACTAGAACTAACACATAGGATAACACAAATATGTACATTTATTCATATAACTCACATCACACACACCTCACACGTAATAAATCAGGTTAGATACATTTCCACCCGCAACTGTCTTCAAGCCTGGTCCAGGAGGGCCACAGTTTCAGCTTGTGTAACCAGAGCTCAGAGTAACACAGCAGGTGTTGTATAGCCGTGATTCCCAATGAGATTGCTGATAACAACCTGACCATGTGTCTTGATTAAAACCAATCAAAGAACAACCCCCCCCCCCCGAGATCAGACTGATAGATAACAGCCCCCCTTTCTCTAAAACAGACAATTATGGTGCTCAGTGACTTGAAACCCATGCCTACAGTAAGGCTTATTCCTCTGAAGTTGATGGTAGAAAAAAAAGGTTATTGTGTGCAACTCATCTCTTCTGCTTGTTTTTCTTCCATTACTGGGTATTGGAAGAATGAATTGATTGGTGCTCCTCAATTGAACGCCTCTTTGTTGATCCACATCAGGCTGCGGGTCTCATTGGGCTTGCATTCGTACTCAATGTTGACGAATTTGTTCCCAAACTGGCATTGGTCTCGCTTGTAGTAGTTATAGTACTTTACTTGCCATATGGTCTCGAATTGGCCCGCCTTTCCAAACTGACACAAAAACACACAGAGAACAGAAAGACATTCATTGAAGGGACTCTGTTGTAGATGACTTGGATTTACTGTCTATAGCACATTTCTTACGACAAATGTATTTGAAAATGTCTGAAAATAGTGACGAGAATTGATGAGTTACTAGTACTGATAATATCACTATTTTGAGTTGGGTCTAAATATGAGAAAATGTACATTTATATTGCCAGAAGACACCACTTAATTATAAATAACTCAGTTAGTTACCGCTTAGTTATACAATTAGGATGAAGTATTCTACTGGATTACCTCTATGCTGACTTGGACAGGTTGCCTGTCCCCACTCTTGGTGTGAGGCACTCCCTCTGTGTCATAATGTCCATGGTACACCACTGACTCCTCGTCTTTGGACTGCTGCTCCAGAGGGAGGGTGATACCTCCGATGTTCATGGTGCTGGGAATCATGAAACAGACATGAAACCGGTTAGTGGGCATCATTCCCAACCCCACCCACATGGGCCTGTAGCCTACCATCGGCAGTGAATTGTTGAGACGTGAATCAACACGCAAAAGATGCGTTCTGTACTCACCCTCCTTGGTTTGATTAAAAATGCATTCACACGCCGCGTCAAGACATTATTTATTAAAGCAGAGTATCGGGTAGGGGAAAGGGGAAACGTTGTAAAATAGCCTGTAAGATATATGGAGTATACAGACATATATTTGCAGTCAACCCATTTGAAGATACAGCAACATGCAGTTACATAGGCCTATACGTCAGAAAAACAACATTTGATCTAACACTCAGGGGAGGCAGGATATAGCGCCTGCATCAGGCTGCATCCACAGACGCACTGTAATGGGCTATAGTAAGACTGACAGGTGCATTTCATTTGAGTGTATTGTAAACGAATTCAATATTACTAATGCAAATGTCCAGTGCTTTTCTTGATATAGTCTTTTGTACTTACGCGGCATCAGCATTGCCCGGCTTCATAACCACCTCAACCTTATACTTCGACCCTGTAAGCAATTTTATTGTCCTGCTCTGGCCGAATCTGGTCCCATCCACCTTGAAAAACACCGGTCCATCATTCGGTTGAATTTTTAGAGCGATAGAAATGTTTATAATCGGTGGAACATCGTCGACCATGACTGAAATATAACCTATTATAGTCTCGGGGGCACCCTATAATTATTAAAGAGAAAGCGGAATGATGCAGCAATGGTGCATTTCCAACCGCACCAGAGAGAGAATGCTGTGACGTGTACAGCTGGCAAAAAGGGTAAAATCACTAACAATGATGGCTACATTCCTCCGACCCCGTTCCTCACTGAGGATAATCGCCATACAGATGGAAATGATCCATAGCAGTCTAGCATAGATAGTCCTATAAATAAAGATCTGATCTGAATGCACGTAAGTATACACTGGGTGTACAAACCATTAGAAACACCTTACTAATATTGAGTTACTCCCTCTTTTGCCCCCAGAACAGCCTAAATTCATCGGGGGTATGGACTACAAAGCGTCCATGGTGACACCAATGCGTCCCACAGTTGTGTCATTTTGGTGGTGGGCCATTCTTGATGCACACGGAAAACTGTTGAGCGTGAAAAAGCCAGCAGCTTTGCAGTTCTTGACACACTCAAACCGGTGCACATTGCACCTACCTCCATACCCCGTTCAAAGAAAGAAAGAAAGTATTCACACCGCTTGAATTTTTCTAAAATGTATTGTTACAGCCTGAATTTAAAATAGATTACATTGAGCTGTTGTGTCACTGGCCAACACGCAATACCCCATAATGTCAAAGTGGAATAATATTTTCACACATTTTTACAAATTCATTACACATGAAAAGCTGAAATGTCTTGAGCCAATAAGTATTCAACCCCAACCCCTTTGTTATGGCAAGCCTAAATAAGTTCAGGAGTAGAAATGTCACATAAGCCACATAATAAGTGGCAATAATACAGTGGCCACCCATCATTCAGGGCAGGTGGACTCCAATCAAGTTGTAGAAACATCTAAAGGATGATCAATGGAGGAAACAGGATGCACCTGAGCTCCATTTCGAGTTTCAAAGCAAAGGTTCTGAATATTAACGTAAATAAGTTGTTTTTTATTTTTTTATAAATTTGCAAACAATTCCCCAAAATTGTTTTCACTTTGTCATTATGGGGTATTGTGTGTAGATTGATGAGGAAAACAATGCATTCACTCCATTTGAGAATAAGGTTGTAATGTAACAATGTGGAGAAAGTCAAGGGGTCTGAATACTTTCAGAATGCACCGTAAATGAAAGAGTGAAACGAAGGAAGCCTGTACAGAATAAACATATTACAAAACATGCATTGTGTTTGCAATAAGGCACTAAAGTAAAACTGTAAAACATGTGGCAAAGAAATTAACTTTATGTCCTGAATACAAAGGGTTATGTTTGGGGCAAATCCAATACAACACATCATTGAGTGCTACCCTTCATATTCCCAAGCATGGTGGTGGCTGCATCATGTTATGGGTATGCTTGTCATCGACGAGGACTAAGGAGTTTTTTTAGGATGAAAATAAATTGAATAGAGCTAGCACGGGCAAAATCATAGAGGAAAACCTGGTTTAGTCTGCTTTCCAACAGACACTCGGAGACAAATATACCCTGGAGTTACAAAGATGACATTAAATGTTCCTGAATGGCCTAGTTACAATTTTGACTTAAATATCCTTGGAAATCTATGGCAAGACTTGAACTTGGCTGTCTAGAAATGATGAACAACCAACTTGACAGGCCTTGAACAATGCAAAAAAAATTGCAAATATTGTACAATCCAGGTGTGCATAGTTCTTATGACTTACCCAGAAAGACTCACAGCTGTAATCACTGCCAAAGGTGATTATAGCATGTATTGGGGTGTAAATACTTATGTAAATTAGATATATCTGTATTTAACATAAAAATACTAATACATGTTTTCACTTTGTCATTACGGGGTATTGTGTATAGATGGTTAAGGAAAACAATTGAATCCATTTTGAGTTCAGGCTGTAACACAACAAAATGTGGAACAAGTCAAGGGGTATGAATACTTTCTGACAGTACTGTAAATCTTTGTCTTGCCCATTCACCCTCTAAATGGCACACATACACAATCCATGTCTCAATTGTCTCAAGGCTTAATCAAAATTATTCAACCTGTCTCCTAAACTTCATCCACACTGATTGAAGTGTATTTAACAGGTGACATCAATGAGATTCACGTGGATTCACGGATTCATCTCATGGAAAGAGCTTGTACACTCAGTCTATTTTGTTTTCAGGGTTTTCTATGGTGTTTCTAGTTGCTATATGCTTGCATGGACTAGTCATTCAACTGAGACTGCTCTTCTCTGTATCACGGAGGCGCTCCGCACTGCTAAAGCTAACTCTCTCTCCTCTGCTCTCATCCTTCTAGACCTATCGGCTGCCTTCGATACTGTGAACCATCAGATCCTCCTCTCCACCCTCTCCGAGTTGGGCATCTCCGGCGCGGCCCACGCTTGGATTGCGTCCTACCTGACAGGTCGCTCCTACCAGGTGGCGTGGCGAGAATCTGCCTCCTCACCACGCGCTCTCACCACTGGTGTCCCCCAGGGCTCTGTTCTAGGCCCTCTCCTATTCTCGCTATACACCAAGTCACTTGGCTCTGTCATAACCTCACATGGTCTCTCCTATCATTGCTATGCAGACGACACACAATTAATCTTCTCCTTTCCCCCTTCTGATGACCAGGTGGCGAATCGCATCTCTGCATGTCTGGCAGACATATCAGTGTGGATGACGGATCACCACCTCAAGCTGAACCTCGGCAAGACGGAGCTGCTCTTCCTCCCGGGGAAGGACTGCCCGTTCCATGATCTCGCCATCACGGTTGACAACTCCATTGTGTCCTCCTCCCAGAGCGCTAAGAACCTTGGCGTGATCCTGGACAACACCCTGTCGTTCTCAACTAACATCAAGGCGGTGGCCCGTTCCTGTAGGTTCATGCTCTACAACATCCGCAGAGTACGACCCTGCCTCACACAGGAAGCGGCGCAGGTCCTAATCCAGGCACTTGTCATCTCCCGTCTGGATTACTGCAACTCGCTGTTGGCTGGGCTCCCTGCCTGTGCCATTAAACCCCTACAACTCATCCAGAACGCCGCAGCCCGTCTGGTGTTCAACCTTCCCAAGTTCTCTCACGTCACCCCGCTCCTCCGCTCTCTCCACTGGCTTCCAGTTGAAGCTCGCATCCGCTACAAGACCATGGTGCTTGCCTACGGAGCTGTGAGGGGAACGGCACCTCAGTACCTCCAGGCTCTGATCAGGCCCTACACCCAAACAAGGGCACTGCGTTCATCCACCTCTGGCCTGCTCGCCTCCCTACCACTGAGGAAGTACAGTTCCCGCTCAGCCCAGTCAAAACTGTTCGCTGCTCTGGCCCCCCAATGGTGGAACAAACTCCCTCACGACGCCAGGACAGCGGAGTCAATCACCACCTTCCGGAGACACCTGAAACCCCACCTCTTTAAGGAATACCTAGGATAGGATAAGTAATCCTTCTCACCCCCCCCTTTAAGATTTAGATGCACTATTGTAAAGTGACTGTTCCACTGGATGTCATAAGGTGAATGCACCAATTTGTAAGTCGCTCTGGATAAGAGCGTCTGCTAAATGACTTAAATGTAAATATAAATGGACATACCGGCAGGATGTAGGCCCACACACACTGTATTAATCTACAAAACAACAATTAACAATGCAGCGTGAACTACCATAATGTTTGATGTCCGAATATTGTAAGCTATCCCTGTCTGAAGTGCTGACATTGGCTCTTGTTAGAGACCTTATAAAGTCTGTCAATTGATTCGAGTCGACCCTGTCCAGGCTTCTTAAATAGTGGAACTTCGTTAAAGAACCTTCAAAAGTGTAGCCTGAAGTTTCTTTGCTGTTTAATTTGTGCATGTGGCTTTTGATACAGTGGCAGAGTTTAAATATGGCAATTGACTTTGTCTTTATAATTACTGTACCAACTACAATCATTTCATTAGACTATTAAAGATGTTATGCACCACACCAGATTTGTTTGTGCATCAAAATCATGATGTCTCTCAATGAATGTATGGTGATCCGTGATGATATAGTCTACAGTGAGTGAGTAATACATGAATTTGCATGGATGTAAATGAACACATGAACAGTCATGTCAAAATGAATTGAAATAGCAAATAGCAAAAAGTTCCAGCCCTATCTATCTGATACAGTGCATTATGAGTATTTTGTATACAATATAACTCAAATTAGAAGTCAACCAAAGGTGTTTAAATAGCTCATAAATACTGACAAATAGCAAAAGTACTGCACTTTAATGCTATACTGTAAACAATGATGTGGACGCAAATTATTTTAATGACCCCACTTTATTCAGTGTAGTGAAGGCACAATTGTATCACTGATTTAGGAATCCATTAAAGAGTATCCATATTTTACTGGAGTATAGCCTGCCATATACAGTGGGGAGAACAAGTATTTGATACACTGTCGATTTTGCAGGTTTTCCTACTTACAAAGCCTGTAGAGGTCTGTAATTTTTTTATCATAGGTACACTTCAACTGAATCTAAAACAAAAATCCAGAAAATCACATTGTATGATTTTTAAGTAATTCATTTGCATTTTATTGCATGACATAAGTATTTGATCACCTACCAACCAGCAAGAATTCCGGCTCTCACAGACCTGTTAGTTTTTATTTAAGAAGCCCTCCTGTTCTCCACTCATTACTTGTATTAACTGCACCTGTTTGAACTCGTTACCTGTATAAAAGACACCTGTCCACACACTCAATCAAACAGACTCCCACCTCTCCACAATGGCCAGAGAGCTGTGTAAGGACATCAGAGCTAAAATTGTAGACCTGCACAAGGCTGGGATGGGCTACAGGACAATAGGCAAGCAGCTTGGTGAGAAGGCAACAACCGTTGGCTCAATTATTAGAAAATGGTAGAAGTTCAAGATGACGATCAATCACCCTCGGTCTGGGGCTCCATGCAAGATCTCACCTAGTGGGGCATCAATGATCATGAGCAAGGTGAGGGATCAGCCCAGAACTACACGGCAGGACCTGGTCAATGACCTGAAGAGAGCTGGGACCACAGTCTCAAAGAAAACCATTAGTAACACACTACGCCGTCATGGATTAAAACCCTGCAGTGCACGCAAGGTCCCCCTGCTCAAGCTAGCGCATGTCCAGGCCCGTCTGAAGTTTGCCAATGACCATCTGGATGATCCAGAGGAGGAATGGGAGGAGGTCATGTGGTCTGATGAGACAAAATAAAGCTTTTTGGTCTAAACTCCACTCGCTCTGTTTGGAGGAAGAAGAAGGATGAGTACAACCCCAAGAACACCATCCCAACCGTGAAGCATGGAGGTGGAAACATCATTCTTTGGGGATGCTTTTCTGCAAAGGGGACAGGACGACTGCACCGTATTGAGGGGAGGATGGATGGGGCCATGTATCGTGAGATCTTGGCCAACAACCTCCTTCCCCCAGTAAGTGTATTGATGGGTCATGGCTGGGTCTTCCAGCATGACAACGACCGAAACACACAGCCAGGGCAACTAAGGAGTGGCTCCGTAAGAAGCATCTCAAAGTCCTGGAGTGGCCTAGCCAGTCTCCAGACCTGAACCCAATAGAAAATCTTTGGAGGGAGCTGAAAGTCCGTATTGCCCAGCGACAGCCCCGAAACCTGAAGGATCTGGAGAAAGTCTGTATGGAGGAGTGGGCCAAAATCCCTGCTGCAGTGTGTGCAAACCTGGTCAAGAACTACAGGAAACGTATGATCTCTGTAATTGCAGGTTTCTGTACCAAATATTAAGTTCTGCTTTTCTGATGTATCAAATACTTATGTCATGCAATAAATTGCAAATTAATTACTTAAAAATCATACAATGTGATTTTCTGGATTCTTTTAGATTCCGTCTCTCACAGTTGAAGTGTACCTATTATAAAAATTACAGACCTTTACATGCTTTGCAAGTAGGAAAACTTGCAAAATCGGCAGTGTATCAAATACTTTTTCTCCCCACTGTATTAATGCATAACAAAAAATATATACAAGTCTGTGATTTAACCATAATCCTATATAAAAAATGTATTAAGGTATAAAACAAATCAAGTGCTTAAGACATAAGTATAAAAAATGAAATCTAAAGAGTTCACTCATATCTCTTTAAAGCATTGCATCTATCTCTCCAGCTCTGCTTCCAGAATCTCGCCCCAAGTCTCGACATCCAATGAGCACATGTTCCTGTCCAGTAGTTCATCGGCTGAATGAATGTTGCTGTATCGTCCCCTTAACCATTCTCTCTTCAGAAAACCTCTCCTATAGTTCCGCACCAGGGTGACCTAATAAAGAAATAATCAAAGAATGACAAAGGCATTTGTTATTGAGATAAATGACACTCATCCAAAGAGCATTATTGTATTAATGTTTCGCAAGGGACAAGACAAGATAATAAATGACAAACATGGGGGGGTGATGTCTATGATACGTCTATATTTGAAATCTGGCAATGATGTTCAAAGGGTGAGACACCCTGGACCCAAACTGTTACAGACCTATATCCATCCTGCCCTGCCTATCTAAGGTCTTTGAAAGCCAAGTCAACAAGCAGGTCACTGACCATCTCGAATCCCACCGTACCTTCTCCGCTGTGCAATCTGGTTTCCGAGCCGGTCACGGGTGCATCTCAGCCACGCTCAAGGTACTAAACGATATCATAACCACCATTGATAAAAGACAATACTATGCAGCCGTCTTCATCGACCTTGCCAAGGCTTTCGACTCTGTCAATAACCATATTCTTATCGGTAGACTCAGTAGCCTCGGTTTTTCTAATGACTGCCTTGCCTGGTTCACCAACTACTTTGCAGACAGAGTTCAGTGTGTCAAATCGGAGGGCATGCTGTCCGGTCCTCTGGCAGTCTCTATGGGGGTGCCACAGGGTTCAATTCTCGGGCCGACTCTTTTCTCTGTATATATCAATGATGTTGCTCTTGCTGCGGGCGATTCCCTGATCCACCTCTACGCAGACGATACCATTCTGTATACTTCCGGCCCGTCCTTGGTCACTGTGCTGTCTAACCTCCAAACGAACTTCAATGCCATACAACACTCCTTCCGTGGCCTCGAACTGCTCCTAAACGCTAGTAAAACCAAATGCATGCTTTTATAATAAATAATAATATATGCCATTTAGCAGACGCTTTTATCCAAAGCGACTTACAGTCATGTGTGCATACCGTTCGCTGCCTGCACCCGCATGCCCGACTAGCATCACCACCCTGGATGGTTCCGACCTAGAATATGTGGACATCTATAAGTACCTAGGTGTCTGGCTAGACTGTAAACTCTTCGTCCAGACTCATATCAAACATCTCCAATCTAAAGTCAAATCTAGAGTCGGCTTTCTATTCCGCAACAAAGCCTCCTTCACTCACGCCGCCAAACTTACCCTAGTAAAACTCTCTATCCTACTGATCCTCGACTTCAGCGATGTCATTTACAAAATAGCTTCCAATACTCTACTCAGCAAACTGGATGCAGTTTATCACAGTGCCATCCGTTTTGTTACTAAAGCACCTTATACCACTCACCACTGCGACTTGTATGCTCTAGTCGGCTGGCCCTCGCTACATATTCATCGCCAGACCCACTGGCTCCAGTTCATCTACAAGTCCATGCTAGGTAAAGCTCCGCCTTATCTCAGTTCACTGGTCACGATGGCAACACCCACCCGTAGCACGCGCTCCAGCAGGTGTATCTCACTGATCATCCCTAAAGCCAACACCTCACTTGGCCGCCTTTCGTTCCAGTTCTCTGCTGCCTGTGACTGGAACAAATTGCAAAAATGGCTGAAGTTGGAGACTTTTATCTCCCTCACCAACTTCAAACATCTGCTATTTGAGCAGCTAACTGATCGCTGCAGCTGTACAGTCTATCGGTAAATTGCCCACCCAATTTTACCTACCTCATCCCCATACTGTTTATATTTATTTACTTTTCTGCTCTTTTGCACACCAATATCTCTACCTGTACATGACCATCTGATCATTTATCACTCCAGTGTTAATCTGCAAAATTGTAATTATTCGCCTACCTCCTCATGCCTTTTGCACACAATGTATATAGACTCTCTTTTTTTCTTTTTTTCTACTGTGTTATTGACTTGTTAATTGTTTACTCCATGTGTAACTCTGTGTTGTCTGTTCACACTGCTATGCTTTATCTTGGCCAGGTCGCAGTGGCAAATGAGAACTTGTTCTCAACTAGCCTACCTGGTTAAATAAAGGTGAAATAAAAAATACAAATATTTTTTTTATAGACAGGCATTCCAGTAGTCTAGCATAATTGAGGTGAAGCTGTTTAAAAACCAACAGACCCACCTTCCACGACAGTCCATACTGTCTGTCCCCATCAACCTCCTGTTGACAGAAAGCTTGCACAGTCAGGCAGTGATTCCTCCAGAGGTGGTCACTGTCTTCAATGATGTGGTGCCACAGTTTGCAAGTTAACAATGCACTACATAAGCTGTCAATGTCCAGTTCGCTGAAAATCTTCAAGCTCATTTCCGTGGGCAATATTTCAGCAAAGTTGTGTGGGCATGTCTCTTTGGCGGAGGTCAAGGTGGGACTTCTTTCACAGACAAAATAGGCAATGGAGTTCCTTTTGGAGACATACTGCATAGTTCAGTGTCCCACACCTTGATTTAACAGTGGCTCTGTGCTGTGAAAAAGTATGATAATGAGCAAGTGGTGTAGCAGAGGGCAAGCTGCAGCAAAAACAATGCTTATAAAGGCTTAATACCTCTACCTAGCTACCTGTCCAATTAATGCAGGTCTAGTGTCAATGGCTCGAGGCTGTTTCTGTACAGGGCCATATATAGGTCTGTGCCAATGCAATGGACTTTGTCTGGGGCTTGCTAGCTTTGGGACACAGTCTATGGACTCCCGATGTATAGTTTGATATATCGTTTGATAGATATGCTGTAGTTTGATAGCCATGGTTTTGTTAGTCATTTAGCAAGAAAACATTGACCAGAGTCTCTATATACTGTATAACGTTCCGATTCGACTGTAATTTACTCGACGTGTGTAGCGTGGTAAATTATTTCGTTGTGTCTAATACGACAACAACAAAATTATTACGACAATTGTCCAAGCTTGATCAGAGTCAGACTAGATATGAATGTTATATACATCATTGTATTATTATATCAGATAAAAAGGTATGAAATAATATGAAATAATTCGTCGTTGACCTACCCTAAACACTATGTCGACTTCCTAGACAGCTCACGGTTTAAATGTCTCTCTTTCAGTTCAAAGCTACGATAACTGATATGGGACAGCGCATGCGTACATGCTCAACATGGGCAGTAGTGAATACAAAATGCGTATACACCTTTAGCTTGCATAGTTCCATTTAAAGAACTACTCAGTACCGAAATCAAAATATGCATGGCTAATTTGTTGATGTTTTTGATCAATTAAATAGCGTAATCCTATGTTTTTATCGAACGTCGCTTCCACACAAAAACGACGCGCGCATGCACTACAACAGCCCGGAAGTTAGCTACCGGAGAAATCATTGATCAAAGTTAACACATTTCCCAGCCTCAGCACCGTAAATTAGTTGGAGTGCAAGTAAAAAGCATTTATGGAAATAATTTAGCACTAATAAGTGCACATTTCTATGGTTGATCATAATAACTATCCAAGGACCAAATGCAGTAAGTTAGAAAGCTCCCTTTACCTCCGAGGAAGAGTCCAAGAATAAGGCAGGTAGCTGTCAGTTTAATGAAGTTATGCTTACAACAATTTGGAAGAAAACATTTATTCTCAACTAACGAGAAGCAATTGGTCATTCATTCAAAGGTATCCACCACCCACAGATGGAGGGGTTCGATCT
Organism: Oncorhynchus gorbuscha; assembly: GCF_021184085.1. NCBI lineage: Eukaryota > Metazoa > Chordata > Actinopteri > Salmoniformes > Salmonidae > Oncorhynchus > Oncorhynchus gorbuscha. Next base: position 15,260,188 of record NC_060198.1, read on the forward strand.
CGTGCCTGTAGACGGTGGCAGTCCTATACACCTGCCCCTGGGGGAGACACTGCTGGGAAGGGGTCCATTCCTCTGCGTGAGTAACTTTAGTTGGACAATTTTGACTGGTAGAGTTAGCTACGTCTATAGTCCTCAACCCTGGCCCTGGAGAGCTACAGGATAGGATTTTGTTCCAGACAACCATCGACACTCCTGATTCAAATGATTTAGTATGCATCTTGGTTTGTTGAATCAAGTGTTCTCGTGTTAGACTGGAGCAAAAGCATGCATTCCCTGGCCTGTACCTCTCCAGGACTAGGGTTGGTGACAATTGCTCTAACCAAATGCTATATTGGTTGAATCTGCAATTATATCCCTGAAATGAATTATGACCTTTCCATTTTATGTAGTACCTCGTACCCCAGTACACTCACGTGGTACCGGTACTCCTTGTATGTAGCCTCGTTATTTTGTGTTACGTTATTTGTTAATTTTCTTACTTTTTAACTGTGTTATTGAGTAAGCATTTCACAGTACAGTCTAAATGTGTATTCGGTAAAATTAGATTTATTTGATTTAGGTAGAATTGCATGCAAGGAAGTGCTTTTGACCTTCCTCCTTTTCTGCAGCAACCAGTGATCCGGGTCAGCAGCATCAATGTAACAGTATAATTTTAGACCGTCCCCTCGCCCATACCCGGGTGTGAACCAGGGACCCTCTGCACACATCAACAACAGTCACCCACGAAGCATCGTTACCCATCGCTCCACAAAAGCCGCAGCCCTTGCAGAGCAAGGGGAACTACTACTTCAAGGTCTCAGAGCAAGTGACGTCACCGATTGAAACGCTATTTAGCGCGCACCGCTAACTAAGCTAGCCGTTTCACATCCGTTACACATGGAGCTCACCCACCCTCTTCAAGGAAGTAATCACTACCAAGAATTCCACCTTCATAGAGAGGTGTTTCAGGTAGGCAGCCTCCAACTTTTGGCTTTGCCAAAGCTGCCAAGACCAGATCCCAGCTCGCCATTGAGCGGGTCCTAGCTGGACGCAGGCGAAGAACCCCCTTCATAAACCTGGAGACCAAGGGATGGTGCCCCACTGGCCTGTCCATCCACCCCACATGGCAGGCAGATATAGCGGCCAAATACTCTGTCAGTGTAGAGGCTGCCAAGCCCTCATCCAAGCGAGACTGCAGGTATTGGAGGACATACTGCACCCCACTTGACTCGGGCACAATCTCAATACCAGTGCACCAAGAGCAGAACAACCGCCAGCGCAACTGGTTGTAGCCGGTGCTCTTGCGCTCTGCATGGTGTACATTGTGCTCTCCTGTAGTCCTAACATGGACCATTGGTGCCGTTTAGTGGCCAATCCCACAGACTGAGGCAGTGCAGTCTTGGATGCCACAGAGTTCCCCCGGCCTGAGACAGCATAGACAAATATCCTAACTGGAAACAAAAAAGAATATACTGTACCTTGTTATATCTTCTCTTATGCAAAGAAATGGATATCGGTGGACGTTTAAAATCCTTAGTCATACAACATTATGTTCATGCATAATATACCTTACAGTACAAACAATTGTCTTTGTCCAGGCTGTACACAGTTGACGTCCATTTTTGAATTTCCTAGTGCTCTGTTTGTGACATGGTTTTACTTCCGGTTCTGATTTCCCATTTGATTGAAAAAAACATATTTAAGTCAGTTAAGAACAAGTTCATATTTAAAATGACGGCCTACACAGGCCAAACCTGGATGACGCTGAGACAATTGTGCACCGCCCTATGGCACTCCCAATCACGGCTGATTGTGATACAGCCTGAAGTAGAACCAGGGTGTCTGCAGTGACACCTCTAGCACTGAGATGCAGTGCCTTAGACCGACTGGCTCTTAGTGTTATACTGAAGTGCATTTCAATTTGCAGTGGCAGATGTTCAGACTGCAATCAGGTCAGTCATACAGCATAATATGTATTGAATATGTTCATGAAAATGCTTTGAAGCTAATTTCAATTAAAGATCAGTAATTAGGATCATCTTTTGAATGTGGGTCACATATTATCAACATGCACTCGTAGCACAATTTCAGCAGCCCAAAACATATTATGTTCAGGATTCAGGACCCTTTAGTATGGAATTGCCTGTCTTCATTTTTGTTATTGATTTGTACTGTCCGGACCACCTATTCTCTCAGGTCTGGGGCTGTATGTATCAAGCATCTCAGAGTACTGATCGAGGACCAGGACCTCCCTGTCCATATAATAGTATCTTAAAAAGGCAAAACTGGTCCTTCTCAGCACTCCTAACTCTGATACACTTTAGACATTTTGCATACGGGCCCTGATCTGAGAGTTTATTCTCTGAGTATTTCAGGTCAGCGACACAAAAAAAGTCTCCAGACACCACAGCCTTCTTGAGAACCTGAATGGGCAGCTGCACATCAAACCTGTAGACTTAAGTAGAATTTATAATTTTTTCAGAGTAGACTATTTTCTCTCATCCTGGGCTCAAGTGCATGCTGACCCTATTAAGACAGCTAAGTGCCAAAGCGGGTTATTGTGCCAAAACGACAGTCCTTTGAAATCAGACATCATTAGTGTGTTGAGGCAGGGCCCTCTGGAATCACCATGTTTTCTTTTTATGTGTTGGAAGGGTTCTTGAACCTGTAGATTTGTACCCCAGGGAGACTGTCTTGTGTGGTCTTACCACACCTTACCTTTATTAGAAATACTTTTATTTAATAGTTTACCGAGTAAGGGAGAAGGGCACAACACTTATACATTCAATCGTTTTTTTTAGTTGTGAAGCGGATTCATTTTCAGTAAAGGTTTGGTCCAAAACCCCTAATCAGGGTGCCTGTAAGAGGACAGAGATTCTCTCCATTTTATCAAAGGTCACAGTAGAGGTCGACAGATGAATCGGAATGGCCGATTTCAGGTTTTCATATAACAATCGGAAATCGGTAACTTTGGATGCCGATTTAAAGAAGATTTACATTTTTTAAATTATTTTAACACCTTTATTTAATATTCATTTAACTAGGCAAGTCAGTTAAAGAACACATTCTTATTTTCACTGACGGCCTAGAAACGGTGGGTTAACTGCCTTGTTCAGGGGCAGAATGATAGATTTTTACCTTGTCAGCTCAGGGATTCAATCTTGCAACCTTACGGTTAACTAGTCCAACGCTCTAACCACCTGCCTCAGGAGCCCGCCTGTTACGCGAATGCAGTAAGAAGCCAAAGTAAGTTGCTAGCTAGCATTAAACTTAATCGATCATAATCACTTGTCATAACTACACATGGTTGATGATATTACTAGTGTCCTGCATGTCCTGCGTTGCATATAATCGATGCAGGTCGACCGATTAATCGGAATGGCCGATTTCAAGTTTTCATGCAGTGCATTCGCAGCAGCGCATTTGCGAAAAAGGACGTTGCTCCAACATGTACCTAAACACCAATGCCTTTCTTAAAATCAATACACAGAAGTATATATTTTTAAACCTGCATATTTAGCTAAAATAAATCCAGGGTAGCAGGCAATATTAACCAGGTGAAATTGTGTCACTTCTCTTGCGTTCATTGCACACAGAGTCAGGGTATATGCAACAGTTTGGGCCGCCTGGTTCATTGCGAACTAATTTGCCAGAATTTTACATAGTTAGGACATAACATTGAAGGTTGTGCAATGTAACAGGAATATTTAGTCTGATGGATGCCACCCGTTAGATAAAATATGGAACGGTTCCGTATTTCACTGAAAGAATAAACGTCTTGTTTTCGAGATGATAGTTTCCGGATTCAACCATATTAATGACCTAAGGCTCACATTTCCGTGTGTTATTATGTTATAATTAAGTCTATGATTTGATAGAGCAGTCTGACTGAGCGATGGTAGGCACCAGCAGGCTCATAAGCATTCATTCAAACAGCAATTTTGTGCGTTTTGCCAGCAGCTCTGCTGTTTATGACTTCAAGCCTATCAACTCTGGAGATTAGGCTGGTGTAACAATGTGATGTGAAATGGCTAGCTAGTTAGCAGGGTGCGCACTAATAGCGTTTCAAACGTCACTCGCTCTGAGACTTGGAGTAGTTGTTCCCCTTGCTCTGCATGGGTAACGCTGCTTCGAGGGTGGCTGTTGTCGTTGTGTTCCTGGTTCGAGCCCAGCTGGGAGCGAGGAGAGGTATGGAAGCTATACTAAAGTGCCTATAAGAACATCCAATAGTCAAAGGTTAATGAAATACAAATGGTATAGAGAGAAATAGTCCTATAATTCCTATAATAACTACAACCTAAAACTTCTTACCTGGGAATATTGAAGACTCATGTTAAAAACCTCTTAGAGCTACCCCCCCCCTACTTTTTTCAATTTCTTCCTGAAGACATACCCAAATCTAACAGCCTGTAGCTCAGGCACAGAACCAAGGATATGCATATTCTTGGTACCATTTGAAAGAAAACACTCTGAAGTTTGTGTAAATGTGAATTGAAAGTAGGAGAATATAACACAATGGATCTAGTTTAGATAATACAATGAAAATAACCACACATTTTTTCTTTTTATTGTTGTATCATCTTTAAAATGAACAAGATAGAACAAACATTCAGATAGGATGATGGGGACAATTTCAGTGAAAAACATACGAGGGCAACAGTACTTGTGCAAAGTTTCAGAATGATAACTTCCAAAATGAGTGTGCTACATGACATTTATCATGAAGTGACCCAGGTGTCCCACACAAGTAGCCCATATGTACCCAAGTGGCCAAATTGGTTATACATTTTGAATGGAATAACTATATACAAAACACCAAAATGGTGTTCTAACCCCCCCCAAAAAATAAATAATGTTTTTTTGAGAAAAAACATGAAGGAGAAAAATATAGACATTTACAAAATAACACTTTCAATATTTGGAAGACCCTAGAGTCCTCGACACAATATTATGCTGCTGAAGCCAGGTGCCATAGCACATCCATGACTGCAGAAATACATTTGGGCAGATGAACACCACTTGTGGCAGGAGCTGGAGGAACCAGCTTCAGTGGGGGATGGACACCTTGGCACTGGGGGCTCCCATTCGGAGTCAGTGTCACTGTGAAAGAAAATGTTCAGTTAGAATAGTTTCACATATGAGCCCTGTATCAACAGGTATAATAAACAGATATATAGAGAGCACATGGAACATAACGTTGAAAATGTTATTATAGACCTGCTAGATCTACTGTCTCATTTATATTATGACATTTCAGCTAGAACTACTGTCTTTATTATATTACAACAGACCAGCTGTATCTACTGTCTCCATTTCACTTTGGCCATTGTTTTGCGGGTACTATTTAATGAAGCTGCCAGTTGAGGACTTGTGAGATGTCTGTTTCTCAATCTAGACACTAATGTACTTGTCCTCTTGCTCAGTTGTGCACATGGGCCTCCCACTCCTCATTCTATTCTGGTTAGAGCCAGTTTGCTCTGTTCTGTGAAGGGAGTAGTACACAGCATTGTACGAGATCTTCAGTTTCTTGGAAATTTCTTGCATGGAATATCCTTCAGTTCTCAGAACAAGAATAGACTGGTGAGTTTCAGAAGAAATTTCTTTGTTTCTGGTCATTTTGAGCCTGTAATCAAACCCACAAATCCTAATGCTCCAGATACTCAACTAATCTAAAGAAGGCCAGTTTTATTGCTTCTTTAATCAGTACAACAGTTTTTAGCTGTGCTAACATAATTGCAAAAGGGTTTTCTAATGATCAACTAGCCTTTTTAAAATGATAAACTTTGATTAGCTAACACAACGTGCCATTGGAACACAGGAGTGATGGTTGCTGATAATGGGCCTCTGTACGCCCATGTAGACAATCCATAAAAAATCATCTGTTTCCAGCTACAATAGTCATTTACAATATTAACAATGTCTCTACACTGCAATTGTGATCAATTTGATGTTATTTTAATGGACAAAGAAACGTGCCTTTCTTTAAAAAAACAAGGAAAAATCATGTTTGTGTGTGTAGATATATGTATAAATATATAATATTATGGGTATGTGAGACAAGGAAGATGTACCTGTCCATAGTTGTTTATTAGGAACGGAAATTGTATTACTTATCGAATGTTGTGAAACAAACAACAATTGTGTCTTTCATTGTCTGTTGCCATTACAATCACCGCCTAACCTTATGGTTATCCCCCCTTTCCCTCTTCAAAAGGACCACAATGGAAATAAGCTGTTAAGCTATATTTTTGTTATCCTTGATGATTTTCTTAAATTGTATGTGGAGGCGTCACCAGCTGGAGCGACCTTATGTATGGATTTTTTTTTTTACAAATTGTCAAATAAATGTAATCAATCAATCCTGACCACCCTTAGACAGATTCGGAAAGATAAGGATTGTTCTCTGGCACTGTCATCAGACGATAGCTTAACTAATTGATTTGCAAATTACGACGTTCATTTGCATTCATCTAAATGTTGTGCCTTTCATCTCCCAAAAACAGGCTAGACCGAGTGGGCTGAATAGGAACAAATACCAGTGTCTTTTATCTCTTTTTGTGTAAAAACCAATATCTAAGCAACATTAACTTATGTTGTATTTTTTAATTGGTCTTTTGTCTCTGAATTTTTACCCTTCAGGTTTTTTTCTTCCCTGTTACGTTTTTGTTTGAAGCTTATATCAAAAGGATCCAAACCAGACACTCAAGTCAATTTAGCTCCTGTCTACTGCCTACACTAAAGAAGGAACATGCATGACTCATGTAGCTCGTGTTTGCAACAAGTTGTCTCTCCCTTGCAGAAACAGTCAAGCTCTTCGAGATGAAGACGAGGCTGTTATGAAGTCTCCTGCTGCCCCTCCTGAACCAAGCGACGAAGCCGTTTGCCCCACTAAGACAGGGCAAAGGGGTGGACACCAAGCTCCCATGTACAAGAATCTAGACTGGGAGGTAGTGTGGACCAGAATGAGCCAGATGAACAGCTACCCAACCCACCTACCTCAAACCAGGTCAGGAAATCTGTAGTGTTAGCAAACTTTTTTATCTTGAGATGAAACCTGGTGTTGGCAATTTTCCTGGGATCCCACTGCTGACACCAATTACGCTTCATATTCCACTTCTGACACCATTTACCCTTGTAATCCCTTACCTAGTACCGTCTACCATTGGGATCCCACTTGTCAACAGCAATTCGCTTTGGGATCCCACTTTGGACACCAATTTCCCAGGGAAATCCCATTCGTGACTCCAATTAATATGTGTATTTATATATGTTTTCTGTGAATGTGGTGGTACCAATAAACCCGGTTTGTGTTGTGGTTGTGTACTCCGACGGAAGCTGGTGTAGCTGAAGCAGAAAATGACGAGAACGAGCTGAAACTCGTGGATGACGGTACCCATTGCAGCTCCCAAGAGCCCCACCACCACCAAAGGTATCACTCCTATTTAGGGCTGTGACATAATGGAATTGTGGGTAGCAATCCATTGACATGCATATGACATGCATATGACAGCAATTAATGTTATAATTGTTATCATTACAAATTTAAGAAAAGATTCCTCATCAAATGAAGGGATGCTAGGTTGGAGTGGATTTTCACATTTGACTATTGACACAAGATTAGTGCATGAGAGAGATGGAATAACCTCGTTGTCAACTGCTGTTGCTGTTTCTGAAAAGGTTGAACTAGTCAGAGACCTCCACCATTTTTATAGAAGATTGATATGTTTATTCTCCCTCTAGATTCGCGCACAGGAGCATTATTTTCCCGATATTGAACTGTAATTCTATGTCATATGTGAAAACAAAGCTGGAAAAGCATGAGAAATAGCGGGTCTGTGCTCAAATAATTTCAAAACGATATGTTGGCTTGCAAAAAAAGAAAATAAAATGCATTAAGTGACAAATATTGTTGATATTTAACTTGCTAGCTTTATAAGGCTCCATGTTAGGAATCCTACTTAAGTGAGTGATAATATAAGGGGCTTTACAACTCGTTTTAACCCCTTAACAGGATGCACTGCATTGATTTTTAAACTCTTTACTTATATTCAATGAAACTTGAGGCCAATTGCTTGTTACTATACATATAGCCACCCTTTAACTACATGGAGTTAGGTGTGTGTGTGTGTGGGGGGGGGGACATTTACGAAAGGATGCTGTATCAGCACACACATCACTTACAAGGTCTTGTACAACAACAGCAGAGGCCAAGCCATAGCCTATTCTATTGGCAATCACTACTCACTAGTTGATAAATGGAAAACTTTGGAATTTCTAATCTTGAGTCGGGAAGGGATCTTGAGAGCTAGGCCTACATTACCTCAACGGTCGCTGTCATGTGTAATTTTGTACGTCGACAAGTGAAATACTTGGAAACAACCTACCACTCTTGAAGATGTCAATATCCTCTTCAGGAAAACAGATTTCAGTTGCGGCGTGCTGCCAAACCTTACTCTTTTGGGTCAAGCCTTTGTTATTTCCTCATATCGTTGCCCTAGTTTCCTTAAAGTTCCCCTGAAAGTTTCAACTTCCTCATTCTGACTCACTCTGGAATCTAGTGACCCATTTACCATGTATGCATCCCAAATGGCACCCTATTCCCTATAGAGTCCATGACTTTTGACCAGGGCCGATAAGGCTCTGACAGGGACCATCAATCTATATTTTCGGTTGAATCAATCAGTGGTCAACAGCACATACCCTTTTTCAGATACCTAAATTCCTATCTTGAACTTGATCTAGGATCAGTTTTCCCTTTTCAATCATAATGAAAAGGATTACATGGACAAGGGGGACCTTATCCTAGATCAGCACTCCTGAGACGCTTTGCGAATACAGGCCCAGGTCTGGGAGTTAATGGCATTAAGTGAATAATTAAACTCCAGGGAGAAACTGAAACCAGTGCACACTGCAGCCCCTGGGCCCAGTTTAAAAAAAGTTATTTATCTAGATTATGCCTATCTGATAGGATTAAATGCAGAAAAATAGAATGGGAGGTCCATCTATAGAATATAATTCAAGTCAGTGATTTGTCCCTTCTATTAATTCTCCTTCTATGCATTTAATCCTATCCAATAGACTATGTCCAGATAGACAACTTTTGAAAAACTAAACTGGGCCCTGAGGATCAGAGCTTCCTATCTCTGCTGTTGTCATTGTGATCTGCACCTGGCGTCCCTTTATCAAGTTTGGCAACTCCAGGCCTCCGGCAGCCTGAATTACGTCAGACATTTTCACCAGCCCAAGCTAAAACACCTCAATAAGCTAAATATATTCTAAACTGGAGAACGTGATTATTGGAATCAGCTAGGAGAACTTGAGCAAAAGTGTCACCAATCAGTCCCCCTAGGACTGGAGTTTCCCATCCCTGCTTTACATGACCAGAGAGGTAAGCGAGAGGATTTACTCGGCCAAAAATCTGTCTGCGTGAGAAACCCATTTTTGTTTTGGACGTCTATGAGAGATGTCAAATTACATGAGGCTTATTTGATCGAATATAAGTTTCGTAATGTTTAGGCTGTTACAAATGTACTGCTATAAGTGGATGCACTTGGTATTCCAGCAGCTTTAAGAAAAACAACTTAGTTGTGCCTGTTGATTACATGCATATCTGCCCTCTCATTGGCTAGAATGTTCCCACTTGATCTTGCTGCCTCTCGCCTGACTTTCATCTGTACGAAGATATATTTCCATTGTTATAGCAGTCACTCGACTATCTTGACAATATAATCAATATTCTTTGACAATCTTCGACCCGTTAACCCAGAATCCTCCTCGTTTTAGGAGCTGGAAATCGAGGCAGAGGAACCGCAACCCCAACCATAAGCACCAATCAGGGTACGGCCAAACGGGCCAGGGACGCAGCGCCCTTGTCAGGGGAGGAGGAATCTGAACACAGCGAGCCGGAGCCAAGAGGGTGAGGAGGAAGAGTGATGAGGACGATGTGGTCCAGTCTAAAACAGTTGACGTGTGTGTGTGTGTGTGTGTGTGTGTGTGTGTGTGTGTGTGTGTGTGTGTGTGTGTGTGTGTGTGTGTGTGTGTGTGTGTGTGTGTGTGTGTGTGTGTGTGTGTGTGTGTGTGTGTGTGTGTGTGTGTGTGTGTGTGTGTGTGTGTGTGTGTGCGCGCGCGAGTACATTTGGATACACCTACTCATTCAAGGGATTTTCTTTATATTTACTATTTTCTACATTGGTTGGGTTACTACAATAATAGTGAAGACACCAAAACTATTTTTTAAAATTTATTTCACTAGGCAAGTCAGTTAAGAACAAATTCTTATTTTCAATGACGACCTAGGGATTCCAGGTGACTACCTCATGAAGCTGGTTGAGAGAATGCCAAGAGTGTGCAAAGCTGTCATCAAGGCAAAGGGTGGCTACTTTGAAGAATCTCAAATATTAAATATATTTTGATATATTTGTTCAACACTTTTTTGATTGCTACATGATTCCGTATGTGTTATTTCATAGTTTTTGATATATTCACTATTATTTTACAATGTATAAAACTATAAAAATAAAGAAAAACCCTTGAATGAGTAGGTGTGTCCAAACTTTTGACTGGTACTATATATATTAGGGCGGCAGGTAGCCTAGTGGTTAAAGCGTTGGACTTGTAACCCAAAGGTAGCAAGATCGAATCCCTGAGCTGACAAGGTAACAATCTGTCGTTATGCCCCTGAACAAGGCAGTTTAATCCACTGTTCCTAGGCCATCATTGAAAATAAGAATTTGTTCTTAACTGACTTGCCTAGTTAAATAAAGGTTAAATATATCATGTGGATGGAACTCTGGTCTCCGGTGTGATTGCACCAGATGTGTAACCACTAGACCACATCCGCTAGACCACAGCCTCTCGTGGCTCACATTGACTTGTATTTACTTACAATCAACCAATCAATCTTTATGGTCCCCGAGGGATATTTAGTTTGTAATAAGAGTAGCCATAGGGACATTTGGGCAAATGCCAGATGGGCTTGGTGTGTGGTGGAACAAAATGGTCCTGTATGTTAGAAATGCACAGGGGAGTGATCTTTTTGGGGGGGGGAATATTGTTTTGGGTTAGAAAACAACTCCAGGCTATACTTGAACTTCAAAAATAAAAAATAGATGTATACACTGCTCAAAAAAAATGAAGGGAACACTAAAATAACACATCCTAGATCTGAATGAATGAAATATTCTTATTAAATACTTTTTTCTTTACATAGTTGAATGTGCTGACAACAAAATCACACACAAATGATCAATGGAAATCAAATTGATCAACCCATGGAGGTCTGGATTTGGAGTCACACTCAAAATTAAAGTGGAAAACCACACTACAGGCTGATCCAACTTTGATGTAATGTCCTTAAAACATGTCAATGAGGCTCAGTAGTGTGTGTGGCCTCCACGTGCCTGTATGACCTCCCTACAACGCCTGGGCATGCTCCTGATGAGGTGGTGGATGGTCTCCTGAGGGATCTCCTCCCAGACCTGGACTAAAGCATCCGCCAACTCCTGGACAGTCTGTGGTGCAACGTGGCGTTGGTGGATGGAGCGAGACATGATGTGCTCAATTGGATTCAGGTCTGGGGAACGGGCGGGCCAGTCCATAGCATCAATGCTTCCTCTTGCAGGAACTGCTGACACACTCCAGCCACATGAGGTCTAGCATTGTCTTGCATTAGGAGGAACCCAGGTCCAACCGCACCAGCATATGGTCTCACAAGGGGTCTGAGGATCTCATCTCGGTACCTAATGGCAGTCAGGCTACCTCTGGTGAGCACATGGAGGGCTGTGCGGCCCCCCAAAGAAATGCCACCCCACACCATGACTGACCCACTGCCAAACCGGTCATGCTGGAGGATGTTGCAGGCAGCAGAACGTTCTCCACGGCGTCTCCAGACTCTGTCACGTCTGTCACGTGCTCAGTGTGAAACTGCTTTCATCTGTGAAGAGCACAGGGCGCCAGTGGCGAATTTGCCAATCTTGGTGTTCTCTGGCAAATGCCAAACGTCCTGCGCGGTGTTGGGCTGTAAGCACAACCCCCACCTGTGGACGTCGGGCCCTCATACCACCCTCATGGAGTCTGTTTCTGACCATTTGAGCAGACACATGCACATTTGTGGCCTGCTGGATGTCATTTTGCAGGGCTCTGGCAGTGCTCCTCCTGCTCCTCCGTGCACAAAGGCGGAGGTAGCGGTCCTGCTGCTGGGCTGTTGGCCTCCTCCACGTCTCCTGATGTACTGGCCTGTTTCCTGGTAGTGCCTCCATGCTCTGGACACTACGCTGACAGACACAGCAAACCTTCTTGCCACAGCTCGCATTGATTTTCCCATCCTGGATGAGCTGCACTACCTGAGCCACTTGTGTGCGTTGTAGACTCCGTCTCATGCTACCACTGGAGTGAAAGCACCGCCAGCATTCAAAATTGACCAAAGCATCAGCCAGGAAGCATAGGTACTAAGAAGTAGTCTGTGGTCACCACCTGCAAAACCCCTCCTTTATTGGGGGTGTCTTGCTAATTGCCTATAATTTCAACCTGTTGTCTATTCCATTTGCACAACAGCATGTGCAATTTATTGTCAATCAGTGTTGCTTCCTAAGTGGACAGTTTTTGATTTTCTCAGGAGTGTGATTGACTTGGAGTTACCTTGTGTTTAAGTGTTCCCTTTATTTTTTTGAGCAGTGTATATATGTTTTTTTTAAACAAAATTTGAACAAATTGTAATGGACCTAGATACCGTTTTTTGAAATGACTACAATTTTTTCCAACCCTTGAATTGATTTTGATCAACAAATCGGTACATATAAAAGGGAATTTTGAAATACCTCAAGAATACATCACTGAATTATCTTAGTGCATTTACAGATGCTGGCGCGTGGTAAAACGAAAGGAGCTACTATGAGAGTATTTCCTGTACCTTGTCAAATCTTCTACTCCATGATCCCCTCCCCAGTGGCCCCATCATAAAGGCTTATTGTTCTGTGATGACCTGATAACATAACAAAGCACATGTTGGCAGCTATTCTACTAAAACAACTATTCATAGGGGTTCTAGTAGTTGGGTTAGATAAGGATCTTTAAAATGCTTATATCAGACTGGGGAGTCGTTAACGGAGCATTTTCCTCCCTAATGTACTCATGCCATGTAGCCCTAAAATGTTAAGGTTACTCAAGAATGCTCCGTTAACGACTACCCAGTCTGATATAAGCATTTTAAAGATCCTTATCTTTTTTGCATGAATTTTTGCATGAAGTACCGGAGGGGCTGGTAGCTTTTTTCACATGTCATCAACACAGAGGCATTGTGACCTTGCAATTTATCATCCATTAATTTGTATGTGGCAGTGGCGGTCGGTGCCGTTTTAAGATGAGGGAGGACAAAAAATGTTTTATGAGGGAACCACACATGTGGAGTTTATCTGTTCACCTACTCTGCGTCTCTCAAAGACACAGAGGTTGGAACCAAAAATCTCAAATTTGGATTTATCAGACCAAAGGACAGATTTCCACCGGTCTAATGTCCATTGCTCGTGTTTCTTGGTTCAAGCAAGTCTCTTCTTATTATTGGTGTCCTTTGCAGAAATGTAACCATGAAGGCCTGATTCAAGCAGACTCCTCTGAACAGTTGGTGTTGAGATGTGTCTGTTACTTGAACTCTGAAGCATTTATTTGGGCTGCAATTTCTGAGGCTGGTAACTCTAATGAACTTATCAAATCTAATGTATTTATATAGCTGATATCTCAAAGTGCTGTACAGAAACCCAGCCTAAAACCCCAAACAGCAAGCAATGCAGGTGTAGAAGCACGGTGGCTAGGAAAAACTCCCTAGAAAGGCCAAAACCTAGGAAGAAACCTAGAGAGGAACCAGGCTATGTGGGGTGGCCAGTCCTCTTCTGGCTGTGCCGGGTGGACCCGGTAACAGAACATGGCCAAGATGTTCAAATGTTCATAAATTACCAGCATGGTCCAATAATAATAAGGCAGAACAGTTGAAACTGGAGCAGCAGCATGGACAGGTGGACTGGGGACAGCAAGGAGTCATCATGTCAGGTAGTCCTGAGGCATGGTCCTAGGGCTCAGGTCCTCCGAAAGAAAGAGAGAAAGAGAGAATTAGAGAGAGCACACTTAAATTCAGGACAGGACACCGAATAGGACAGGAGAAGTACTCCAGATATAACAAACTGACCCTAGCCCCCCGACACATAAACTACTGCAGCATAAATACTGGAGGCTGAGACAGGAGGGGTCAGGAGACACTGTGGCCCCACCTGAGGACACCCCCGGACAGGGCCAAACAGGAAGGATATAACCCCACCCACTTTGCCAAAGCACAGCCCCCATACCACTAGAGGGATATCTTCAACCACCAACTTACCATCCTGAGACAAGGCTGAGAGTATAGCCCACAAAGATCTCTGCCATGGCACAACCCAAGGGGGGGGGGGGAGATCACAGGAAGATCACATCAGTGCCTCAACCCACTCAGGTGATGCACCCCTCCCAGGGACGGTATGAACGAGCCTCAGTAAGCCATTGACTCAGGACCTGTAATAGGGTTAGAGACAGAGAATCCCAGTGGAAAGAGGGGAACCGGCCAGGCAGAGACAGCAAGGGCGGTTCGTTGCTCCAGAGCCTTTCCGTTCACCTTCCGACTCCTGGGCCAGACTACACTCAATCATATGACCCACTGAAGAGATGAGTCTTCAGTAAAGACTTAAAGGTTGAGACCGAGTTTGCGTCTCTCACATGGGTAGGCAGACCGTTCCATAAAAATGGAGCTCTATAGGAGAAAGCCCTGCCTCCAGCTGTTTGCTTAGAAATTCTAGGGACAATTAGGAGGCCTGCATCTTGTGACCGTAGCGTACGTGTAGGTATGTACGGCAGGACCAAATCAGAGAGATAGGTAGGAGCAAGCCCATGTAATGCTTTGTAGGTTAGCAGTAAAACCTTGAAATCAGCCCTTGCTTTGACAGGAAGCCAGTGTAGGGAGGCTAGCACTGGAGTAATATGATCACATTTTTTGGTTCTAGTCAGGATTCTAACAGCCGTATTTAGCACTAACTGAAGTTTATTTAGTGCTTTATCCGGGTAGCCGGAAAGTAGAGCATTGCAGTAGTCTAATCTAGAAGTGACAAAAGCATGTATTAATTTTTCTGCATCATTTTTGGACAGAAAGTTTCTGATTTTTTAAATGTTACGTAGAAGGAAAAAAGCTGTCCTTGATATGTTCTTCAAAAGAGAGATCAGGGTCCAGAGTAACGCCGAGGTCCTTCACAGTTTTATTTGAGACGACTGTACAACCATTAAGATTAATTGTCAGATTCAACAGAAGATCTCTTTGTTTCTTGGGACCTAGAACAAGCATCTCTGTTTTGTCTGAGTTTAAAAGTAGAAAGTTTGCAGCCATCCACTTCCTTATGTCTGAAACACATGCTTCTAGCGAGGGCAATTTTGGGGCTTCACCATGTTTAATTTAAATGTACAGCTGTGTGTCATCCGCATAGCAGTGAAAGTAAACATTATGTTTTCGAATGACATCCCCAAGAGGTAAAATATATAGTGAAAACAATAGTGGTCCTAAAACGGAACCTTGAGGAACACCGACATTTACAGTTGATTTGTCAGAGGACAAACCATTCACAGAGACAAACTGATATCTTTCCGACAGATAAGATCTAAACCAGGCCAGAACTTGTCCGTGTAGACCAATTTGGGTTTCCAATCTCTCCAAAAGAATATGGTGATCGATGGTATCAAAAGCAGCACTTAAGGTCTAGGAGAATGAGGACAGATGCAGAGCCTCGGTCTGATGCCATTAAAAGGTAATTTACCACCTTCACAAGTGCAGTCTCAGTGCTATGATGGGGTCTAAAACCAGACTGAAGCATTTTGTATACATTGTTTGTCTTCAGGAAGGCAGTGGGTTGCTGCGCAACAGCCTTTTCTACCATTTTTGAGAGGAATGGAAGATTCGATATAGGCCGATTAGTTTTCTATATTTTCTGGGTCAAGGTTTGGCTTTTTCAAGAGAGGCTTTATTACTGCCACTTTTAGTGAGTTTGGTACACATCCGGTGGATAGAGAGCCGGTTATTATGTTCAACATAGGAGGGCCAAGCACAGGAAGCAGCTCTTTCAGTAGTTTAGTTGAAATAGGGTCCAGTATGCAGCTAGAAGGTTTAGAGGCCATGATTATTTTCATCATTGTGTCAAGAGATATAGTACTAAAACACTTGAGCATCTCTCTTGATCCTAGGTGCTGGCAGAGTTGTGCAGACTCAGTACAACTGAGCTTTGAAGGAATTCACAGATTTAAAGAGGAGTCCGTAATTTGCTTTCTAATAATCATGATATTTTCCTCAAAGAAGTTCATGAATTTATCACTGCTGAAGTGAAAGCCATCCTCAAATATTCTCTGCAGCAGAGGTAACTCTGGGTCTTCCTTTCCTGTGGTGGTCCTCAAGAGAGCTAGTTTCATCATAGCGCTTGATGGTTTTTGCGATTGCACTTGAAAAACTCAAAGTTCTTGACATTTTCCGGATTGACTGACCATTTTTCCCAACAATTGTTTACAGACAGATTATTTAATTTATTTATCACTGTATCACAATTCCAGTGGGTCAGAAGTTTACATACACTAAATTGACTGTGCCTTTAAACAGCTTGGACAATTCCAGAAAATGTCATGGCTTTAGAAGCTTCTGATAGGCTAATTGACATCATTTGAGTCAATTAGGTATACCCGTGGATGTATTTCGAGGCCTACCTTCAACCTCAGTGCCTCTTTGCTTGACATCATGAGAAAATCAAAAGAAATCAGCCAAGACCTCAGAAAGACCTGGTTCAATTGGGAGCAATTTCCAAACAATTGGGAGCAATTTCCAAACGCCTGAAGATACCTTGTGTGCATGTGCGGACAAAGATTGATAGAACTGTTTAGCCATAATGACCATCATTATGTTTGGAGGAAACGGGGGAGGCTTGCAAGCCGAAGAACACCATCCCAACCGTGAAGCACGGGAGTGGCAGCATCATGTTGTGGGGGTGCTTTGCTGCAGGACGGACTGGTGCACTTCACAAAATAGATGGCTTCATGAGAAAGGAAAATTATGTGGACATATTGAAGCAACATCTCAAGACATCACTCAAGAAGTTAGAAGCTTGGTTGCAAATGGGTCTTCCAAATGGACAATGACCCCAAGCATACTTCCAAAGTTGTGGCAAAATGGCTTAAGGACAACAAAGTCAAAGCATTGGAGGGGCCATCACAAAGCCCTGACCTCAATCCTATAGAAAATTTGTGAGCAGAAATTAAAAAGCATGTGCGAGCAAGGAGGGCTTACAAACCTGTCTGTTACACCAGTTCTGTCAGGAGGAATGGGACAAAATTCACCCAACTTATTGTGGGGAGCTTGTGGAAGGCTACTTGAAACATTTGACCCTAGTTAAACTTTTTATACTTATTTTTTTACCACCCTTTTTCTCCCCAATTTCGTGGTATCCAATTGTACCCAGAGTCTCTGGTGGCACAGCTAGCACTGCGATGCAGTGCTTTAGACCACTGCAGCACCTGAGAGGCCTTCAATTTAAAGGCAATGCTACCAAATACTAATTGTGTATGTAAACTTCTGATCCACTGGGAATGCGATGAAAGAAATAGAAGCTGAAATAAATAATTCTCTCTACGTTTATTCTGACATTTCACATTCTTAAAATAAAGTGGTGATACTGACGTAAGACAGGGATTTTTTTACTAGGATTAAATGTCAGGAATTGTGAACAACTGAGTTTAAATATATTTGGCTAAGGTGTATGTAAAACTTCTGACTTCAACTGTGTTTAGTATATTTTTGTCAAAAAAATTATAAATGGAAATAGTTAAACATTTTTAAGTTTTCTGAAATTTACTGAGGAGGATGGTCCTCCCCTTCCTCCTCTGAGGAGCCTCCACTGTTGTGTCGTGTTGTCTGTAATGTGCAGTATTGTGTTTGTTGTGTGTTGTTGGTTAATGTTACAGTGTATGGTATATCACTCCTCAGGCATTTAAAGCCAGGCAGCAGGTGAAGCCTAGTAAAGTAGAGGAGAGCGAGGAGTCGGACCACGTGGAGGAGGAGGAGGATGATGAAGAGGAGAAGAAGCTTCCACAGGGAAAGGCAGCAGCACTTCTACGAGCAGAGCGGAGGTCAGCGAGTCCGAGGATAGAAGGAGACAGCCTCAGAGCAGAAGGTCGGCAAGGGGCCTCAGGGGTCAAGTGAAGTTTCAGGCCCCGCCCAGTCCTAAGTTTGGCTCAGGACGACCTGCCCCTTTGGAAAGTACTGTTACAGGTACATCCCTACATAACATTGTCTGAAGAACAACGGTTCAAAATGCACTTCTGAGAACATGATTTTAGGCTGTCAAAATGTTATGTGAGAGCCAGAAATCTTGCTTATTTGTAGGTGACCAAATACTTATTTTCCACCATAATTTGTAAATAAATTCATTAAAAATCCTACAATGTGATTTTCTGGATTTTTGTCATCTCATTTTGTCTGTCATAGTTGAAGTGTACCTATGATGAAAATGACAGGCCTCTCATCTTTTTAAGTGTGAGAACTTGCACATTTGGTGGCTGACTAAATACTTTTTTGCCCCACTGTATATAGGGAGTAGTGTGCCATTTGGGACGTACACAAGGATTTGCCTAGATAGGGACTCAGGGTCCAAAACTAAATGGCAGAGAGCAGGTTCAAATTTAGATTCTCTTTCAGGCAAATGAAATGAGCAAAGAGAATGTGCTAGCTCAAAAGCTAAAAGCTCTTCAAAGAATACCAATCAAAACAGGATTGACCATAACTTTCAGTGAGTTTCAATGTTTTAATAGTGAGCTTTCAATGATTTTCTTCTTACATTTACATTTAAGTCATTTAGCAGACGCTCTTATCCAGAGCGACTTACAAATTGGTGCATTCACCTTATGACATCCAGTGGAACAGCCACTTTACAATAGTGCATCTAAATATTTTAAGGGGGGGGTGAGAAGGATTACTTTATCCTATCCTAAGTATTCCTTAAAGAGATGGGGTTTCAGGTGTCTCCGGAAGGTGGTGATTGACTCCGCTGTCCTGGCGTCGTGAGGGAGTTTGTTCCACCATTGGGGAGCCAGAGCAGCGAACAGTTTTGACTGGGCTGAGCGGGAACTGTACTTCCTCAGTGGTAGGGAGGCGAGCAGGCCAGAGGTGGATGAACGCAGTGCCCTTATTTGGGTGTAGGGCCTGATCAGAGCCTGGAGGTACTGAGGTGCCGTTCCCCTCACAGCTCCGTAGGCAAGCACCATGGTCTTGTAGCGGATGCGAGCTTCAACTGGAAGCCAGTGGAGAGAGCGGAGGAGTGGGGTGACGTGAGAGAACTTGGGAAGGTTGAACACTAGACGGGCTGCGGCGTTCTGGATGAGTTGTAGGGGTTTAATGGCACAGGCAGGGAGCCCAGCCAACAGTGAGTTGCAGTAATCCAGACGGGAGATGACAAGTGCCTGGATTAGGACCTGCGCCGCTTCCTGTGTGAGGCAGGGTCGTACTCTGCGGATGTTGTAGAGCATGAACCTACAGGAACGGGCCACCTCCTTGATGTTAGTTGAGAACGACAGGGTATTGTCCAGGATCACGCCAAGGTTCTTAGCGCTCTGGGAGGAGGACACAATGGAGTTGTCAACCGTGATGGCGAGATCATGGAACGGGCAGTCCTTCCCCGGGAGGAAGAGCAGCTCAGTCTTGCCGAAGTTCAGCTTGAGGTGGTGATCCGTCATCCACACTGATATGTCTGCCAGACATGCAGAGATGCGATTTGCCACCTGGTCATCAGAAGGGGGAAAGGAGAAGATTAATTGTGTGTCGTCTGCATAGCAATGATAGGAGAGACCATGTGAGGTTATGACAGAGCCAAGTGACTTGGTGTATAGCGAGAATAGGAGAGGGCCTAGAACAGAGCCCTGGGGGACACCAGTGGTGAGAGCGCGTGGTGAGGAGACAGATTCTCGCCACGCCACCTGGTAGGAGCGACCTGTCAGGTAGGATGCAATCCAAGCGTGGGCCGCGCCGGAGATGCCCAACTCGGAGAGGGTGGAGAGGAGGATCTGATGGTTCACAGTATTGAAGGCAGCCGATAGGTCTAGAAGGATGAGAGCAGAGGAGAGAGAGTTAGCTTTAGCGGTGCGGAGCGCCTCCGCGATACAGAGAAGAGCAGTCTCAGTTGAATGACTAGTCTTGAAACCTGACTGATTTGGATCAAGAAGGTCATTCTGAGAGAGATAGCGGGAGAGCTGACCAAGGACGGCACGTTCAAGAGTTTTGGAGAGAAAAGAAAGAAGGGATACTGGTCTGTAGTTGTTAACATCGGAGGGATCGAGTGTAGGTTTTTTCAGAAGGGGTACAACTCTCGCTCTCTTGAAGACGGAAGGGACGTAGCCAGCGGTCAGGGATAAGTTGATGAGCGAGGTGAGGTAAGGGAGAAGGTCTCCGGAAATGGTCTGGAGAAGAGAGGAGGGGATAGGGTCGAGCGGGCAGGTTGTTGGGCGGCCGGCCGTCACAAGACGCGAGATTTCATCTGGAGAGAGAGGGGAGAAAGAGGTCAGAGCACAGGGTAGGGCAGTGTGAGCAGAACCAGCGGTGTCGTTTGACTTAGCAAACGAGGATCGGATGTCGTCGACCTTCTTTTCAAAATGGTTGACGAAGTCATCTGCAGAGAGGGAGGAGGGGGGGAGGAGGATTCAGGAGGGAGGAGAAGGTGGCAAAGAGCTTCCTAGGGTTAGAGGCAGATGCTTGGAATTTAGAGTGGTAGAAAGTGGCTTTAGCAGCAGAGACAGAGGAGGAAAATGTAGAGAGGAGGGAGTGAAAGGATGCCAGGTCCGCAGGGAGGCGAGTTTTCCTCCATTTCCGCTCGGCTGCCCGGAGCCCTGTTCTGTGAGCTCGCAATGAGTCGTCAAGCCACGGAGCGGGAGGGAGGACCGAGCCGGCCTGGAAGATAGGGGACATAGAGAGTCAAAGGATGCAGAAAGGGAGGAGAGGAGGGTTGAGGAGGCAGAATCAGGAGATAGGTTGGAGAAGGTTTGAGCAGAGGGAAGAGATGATAGGATGGAAGAGGAGAGAGTAGCGGGGGAGAGAGAGCGAAGGTTGGGACGGCGCGATACCATCCGAGTAGGGGCAGTGTGGGAAGTGTTGGATGAGAGCGAGAGGGAAAAGGATACAAGGTAGTGGTCGGAGACTTGGAGGGGAGTTGCAATGAGGTTAGTGGAAGAACAGCATCTAGTAAAGATGAGGTCGAGCGTATTGCCTGCCTTGTGAGTAGGGGGGGGGAAGGTGAGAGGGTGAGGTCAAAAGAGGAGAGGAGTGGAAAGAAGGAGGCAGAGAGGAATGAATCAAAGGTAGACGTGGGGAGGTTAAAGTCGCCCAGAACTGTGAGAGGTGAGCCGTCCTCAGGAAAGGAGCTTATCAATGCATCAAGCTCATTGATGAACTCTCCGAGGGGACCTGGAGGGCGATAAATGATAAGGATGTTAAGCTTGAAAGGGCTGGTAACTGTGACAGCATGAAATTCAAAGGAGGCGATAGACAGATGGGTAAGGGGAGAAAGAGAGAATGACCACTTGGGAGAGATAAGGATCCCGATGCCACCACCCCGCTGACCAGAAGCTCTCGGGGTGTGCGAGAACACGTGGGCGGACGAAGAGAGAGCAGTAGGAGTAGCAGTGTTATCTGTGGTGATCCATGTTTCTGTCAGTGCCAAGAAGTCGAGGGACTGGAGGGAGGCATAGGCTGAGATGAACTCTGCCTTGTTGGCCGCAGATCGGCAGTTCCAGAGGCTACCGGAGACCTGGAACTCCACATGGGTCGTGCGCGCTGGGACCACCAGATTAGGGTGGCAGCGGCCACGCGGTGTGGAGCGTTTGTATGGTCTGTGCAGAGAGGAGAGAACAGGGATAGACAGACACATAGTTGACAGGCTACAGAAGAGGCTACGCTAATGCAAGGAGATTGGAATGACAAGTGGACTACACGTCTCGAATGTTCAGAAAGTTAAGCTTACGTAGCAAGAATCTTATTGACTAAAATGAATAAAATTATACAGTACTGCTGAAGTAGGCTAGCTGGCAGTGGCTGCGTTGTTGACTTTGTAGGCTAGCTGGCAGTGGCTGCGTTGTTGACACTACACTAATCAAGTCGTTCTGTTGAGTGTAATAGTTTCTACAGTGCTGCTATTCGGGGGCTAGCTGGCTAGCTAGCAGTGTTGATTACGTTACGTTGCGTTAAAAGAACGACAATAGCTGGCTAGCTAACCTAGAAAATCGCTCTAGACTACACAATTATCTTTGATACACAGACGGCTATGTAGCTAGCTATGTAGCTAGCTACGATCAAACAAATCAAACCGTTGTGCTGTAAAGAAATTAAATGAAAAATGTGATACTACCTGTGGAGCGAAGCGGAATGCGACCGGGTTGTTGAGTGCGGAAGTTCTATTCAGTAGACGTTGGCTAGCTGTTGGCTAGCTAGCAGTGTCTCCTACGTTAAGGACGACAAATAGCTGGCTAGCTAACCTCGGTAAATTAAGATAATCACTCTAAGACTACACGCTCTAAACTAAACAATTATCTTGGATACGAAGACAGCAAAGACAACTATGTAGCTAGCTAACACTACACTAATCAAGTCGTTCAGTTGAGTGTAATAGTTTCTACAGTGCTGCTATTCGGTAGATGGTGGACGTTTGCTAGCTGGCTAGCTGCTGGGCAGATAGCAGTGTAGACTACGTTAGGACGACGAAATACGAAGTTGCAATAGAAGTGCTGACTGTTTCACTTTGTTGTCCTCTTTCTTTTCCTTTTTCTTCTGTCCTTCTTTTGTCCTTATTTTGTCTTCCTTTCTTCTGTTAACTAGATATTTTTTGTTGTTATTCTTTGTAAGCTAGCTAGCTTCTTCCAGGAGAGTCCCTAGCAACTGCTTAGCAACAAGTAAACAATTCTGCTAGCAATTCAGCTAGCTAAGATAACTGTACAATTTTATGAAAAATAGTTAATTTTTCAAAAGCCTGTCTTTTTTTTTTTCCTTGTTTTGTCTTCTATTGAGTCTTGCAGTTTTCTCTTGATTTTTTCGATGTACTTCACTCTAAAAAAACATTTAAATCTCAATATATACAGGAGCTCTTCTTAAAATTGTTCTTTCTATCAAAGCAAAAACCCAGTACACTTCCAAAAACCCAGTCACCACGGGACAGCGACTACGAGGACGATTCCGCGAAAGACGTGAAGGAAGAGGAGGACGTGGACCAACCTGAGTGTCCGTATGGCACAGACTGCTACAGGTAGGATGCACACCACAGGATATAAGGGATTGGTAATCGTGTCTCAAGACCATTTATTGTCAGTAATGGCAAACACCAGAAAAAAGTAGCCTAATAGCTCCTACAATTTCAACAGGAAAAGAGAATATAACCTATTATTATAGCCAGTTCTCCCCTGTAAGAGGTATTATGACCTCAATGGAACTTTCTGGATACAGGAAGGTTAAATAAAACAGTAAGGCAGTAATCAGGACTCAGATGACAGGAGAGTGTCTGAGTGGACTCAATTTGTTGGCCTCCATTTTAACCTTGAGCAGTTGACATCGGCGACCAAAGTGCTTGAGCAACAGGAGAGGCTGACATTTTAGTCTCATTGGCATTTGGCAATACTAGTAGCCCTTTGTAGTAAATCAAGCAATTTTCCATGTTTTCATTCCAGGAAAAACCCTCTTCACTGGAAGGAATACAAACACACCAAGAAGGTATGTTAATTTATATCTGAGAGAAAAAGACATTCTAACCTCTCACCGCCCCTCCATTGTTTCTTAGGTTCCATTTTTGGTTCCTTTCAATGCAGAAAATAATCAGCCGCACATCCATTGAATCCAACTGGTATGCAGAGCAGAGATATAAGAGAAACCTTTGATCTGAAGCAATGCTATAAATATGTCTATTGTGCAGATGCCCAACAATCTTATCTGGGCTATTGAATTCAGTTTGTTTTTATCTTTCCAGATTTAGTCAGACAGCGATGTGTATGCATATCCATCCACTGTAGCACTAGTGAATACACTGTACAAACGTATAATCCACATTCCCCTACAGAGTTTAAAGAAGCAAAAACGATTAAACCAATTGCCCTCCGTTTCTCGGATGTGACGTCAGCAGGATCTTTAAGCTCATTGGGTAACATTGACTTCCTGTAAGGGAGGTGTGTAAACTCAATTTGTATTGCCTCTCAGCTTACAGACTCATAGTTATGATATTGAACATAGCTGCCATTACCAGAAACCTGGAGTAGGATGAAGTTGCCCCTAGATGCTGATCTTGTGTCAGTTTAGCATTTTCCCCACTCATGGTTAAGGTAACGATCGGGGAAGGGGATGCTAATCGTAGATCACGTGTGGACAAGCTTTTTGTCTTGAGGGCCACATCAGGATTTAGAAATGAATTGGAGGGTCGCACAGATTTTTTTTTTTAACAATTTGCTTGTCAAAATCTGTTTCCATTATAATTTATATTTATAATGCCCCCCCACCACCACCACCAAACCTCCTGTGGGCCATCAAACCCCCCCACCCCTGTTCTAGATTATTACATAGGGAAACTGCTCGTCTCCCTACCACTGAGGAAGTACAGTTCCCGCTCAGCCCAGTCAAAACTGTTCGCTGCTCTGGCTCCCCAATGGTGGAACAAACTCCCTCACGACGCCAGGACAGCGGAGTCAATCACCACCTTCCGGAGACACCTGAAACCCCACCTCTTTAAGGAATACTTAGGATAGGATAAAGTAATCCTTCTCACCCCCTCCCCCCTTAAAATATTTAGATGCACTATTGTAAAGTGGCTGTTCCACTGGATGTCATAAGGTGAATGCACCAATTTGTAAGTCGCTCTGGATAAGAGCGTCTGCTAAATGACTTAAATGTAAATGTAAATGGAAACTTCATCCCGGAGCATAGGTCACAGGTTGGGTAGGCTACTTTCTAAATGCAATCCATTAGTTACTAGTTACCTGGTGAATTACTTTCAGTTACTTGTGGATTACTTTCCCCTTAAAATGCATTAGAAGAAGACTTGTGGTCGGACTCGCTCAGGTGGAACAAACTTAAACTTGTCATTTTTTTCAATGCTGAATTGAATGATACCTATTTGAATCCTGTTATGAGTGAATGTAATAAAATGCTGTGCTGTTTTTGTGGAACGTACCATATAATATTGATAAAGACCTCAACCAATGTCTTGTGCTAGCATCAATGTAATTATACAGCACGTTAATAATACTATAAATGGCCATTAATAATTCTATACAATCCCTTCTGCAGCGATAAAACCGGTATCATACAACAACGATGATGATGAGTTTGGGGACGATGACCGCTTCATCAACGATGAGAGCGAGGACGTAAGTGAAGACTCTTGACTATGAGCCACCTGACTCAGACGACAGTGGCAAGGAGGACCTCAAAAGACTCAAGAAAGAAGCCAAGGCCTTCACAAATCTGAACTACTGGCCTAAAGTGGACTTATCTCCCCTTACCTGTTTTTAAACTAAGCATGCTATTTAAGCAGGGTTGAAGCGTGTTTGGGGATACCTTTTTTCCTCTTCAAACACACTTGGAATCCAGCAGGTCTAGAATCTCAAATAATATTAGTCTCCCTGTGCTGGGAAAATTGTCAGCAATTTAACCCATCAGTTGGGAAGAATCAATAATGGTATTCTTGACTTGATGTCTTGATGTCATATTGCATATTGCTTTACCTTTTTTTAAGTAATTGAATTTATGTGTAATACTTTCTTGGATAGTAATTCATCACTAGCATTTTTGAGGTGTAGGAATTCTTGATTATTGGTTTGTTTGAATTAGTATGGACAAGCAGTAAAATATATATACAGTGCCTTGCGAAAGTATTCGGCCCCCTTGAACTTTGCAACCTTTTGCCACATTTCAGGCTTCAAACATAAAGATATAAAACTGTATTTTTTTGTGAAGAATCAACAACAAGTGGGACACAATCATGAAGTGGAACGACATTTATTGGATATTTCAAACTTTTTTAACAAATCAAAAACTGAAAAATTGGGCGTGCAAAATTATTCAGCCTCCTTAAGTTAATACTTTGTAGGTCTGGACTTTGACTTGGCCATTCTAACACCTGGATATGTTTATTTTTGAACCATTCCATTGTAGATTTTGCTTTATGTTTTGGATCATTGTCTTGTTGGAAGACAAATCTCCGTCCCAGTCTCAGGTCTTTTGCAGACTCCATCAGGTTTTCTTCCAGAATGGTCCTGTATTTGGCTCCATCCATCTTCCCATCAATTTTAACCATCTTCCCTGTCATTGCTGAAGAAAAGCAGGCCCAAACCATGATGCTGCCACCACCATGTTTGACAGTGGGGATGGTGTGTTCAGGGTGATGAGCTGTGTTGCTTTTACGCCAAACATAACGTTTTGCATTGTTGCCAAAAAGTTCAATTTTGGTTTCATCTGACCAGAGCACCTTCTTCCACATGTTTGGTGTGTCTCCCAGGTGGCTTGTGGCAAACTTTAAACAACACTTTTTATGGATATATTTAAGAAAGGGCTTTCTTCTTGCCACTCTTCCATAAAGGCCAGATTTGTGCAATATACGACTGATTGTTGTCCTATGGACAGAGTCTCCCACCTCAGCTGTAGATCTCTGCAGTTCATCCAGAGTGATCATGGGCCTCTTGGCTGCATCTCTGATCAGTCTTCTCCTTGTATGAGCTGAAAGTTTAGAGGGACGGCCAGGTCTTGGTAGATTTGCAGTGGTCTGATACTCCTTCCATTTCAATATTATCGCTTGCACAGTGCTCCTTGGGATGTTTAAAGCTTGGGAAATCTTTTTGTATCCAAATCCGGCTTTAAACTTCTTCACAACAGTATCTCGGACCTGCCTGGTGTGTTCCTTGTTCTTCATAATGCTCTCTGCGCTTTTAACGGACCTCGGAGACTATCACAGTGCAGGTGCATTTATACAGAGACTTGATTACACACAGGTGGATTGTATTTATCATCATTAGTCATTTAGGTCAACATTGGATCATTCAGAGATCCTCACTGAACTTCTGGAGAGAGTTTGCTGCACTGAAAGTTTTTGATTTGTTAAAAAAGTTTGAAATATCCAATAAATGTTGTTCCACTTCATGATTGTGTCCCACTTGTTGTTGATTCTTCACAAAATTCAGTTTTATATCTTTATGTTTGAAGCCGGAAATGTGGCAAAAGGTCGCAATGTTCAAGGGGGGCGAATACTTTCGCAAGGCACTGTATATATATTCCTTTAAAAATCATTGATCAGTCCCTTCAGAAAGTTTTCACAGCCCTTGATTTTTTTCACATTTTGGTGTTATAAAGTGCAATTAAATTGTCATTTTTTGGTCAACTATCTACACAAAATGTTTTGTAATTTCAAAGAAAAATGCTAGATTTAGTATTTATTAAGGAAAATAATCAGTAAATGTTAAACACCTTTTGGTGTGAATTGTTTTGGGTAAGTCTCTAAGAGCTTTGCACACCAGTATTGTGCAAAATTTGCCCATTATTCTTTAAAAAATTATTCAAGCTCTGTCAAGTTGGTTCTTGATCATTGTCTGTTGGAAAGCAGACTGAACCAGGTTTTCCTCTAGGTTTTTGCATGTGCTTAGCTCTATTCTCTTTATTTTTATCCTGAAAAGCTCCCTAGTTCTTGCAGACAATAAGTATATCCATAACGTGATGCAGCCACCACCATGCTGGAAAATACGAAGAGTGGTACTCGGTGATGTGATGAATTTTCCCCAAACATAACACTTTGTATTCAGGACAAAAGTTTTTTTCTTTGCCACATTATTCACAGTATTACTTTAATTTCTTTTTGCAAACAGGATGCATGTTTTATATTCTCTACAGGTTTCCTCGTCATTTAGGTTAGGATTATCGAGTAACTACACTGTTTTAATGGCCTCATGGTGAAATCCCTGAGTGGTTTCCTTACTCTCCAGCAACTGACTTAGGAAGGACGCATGTGTCTCTGTAGTGACTGGGTTTATTGATACACCATCCAAAACCTAATGAATAACTTCACCATGCTCAATATTCAGCATCTGCTTTTTAAAAATTTTTTTTACTCATTTACCAATCTGTGACCTTCTTTGTGAGGAATTGAGAAACCTCCCTGGTCTTTGTGGTTGAATCTGTGCTTGAATTTCACAACTCAACTGAGGGACCTTACAGATGATTATATGTGTGAGACGGGCTAGTCATTCAAAAATCATGTTAACCACTATTGCAGAGAGTGAGTCCATGCAAATTTGCTAAGCAAATGTTTACTCCTGAACTTATTTACGCTTGTCATCACAAAGGGGGTTGAATACGTATTGCCTCAAGCCATTCCAGCCATTTTTGTTTTCATTTGTAAAACATTCTTAAAAACCCACTTTGACATTCTGGGGTATTGTGTGTAGATCAGTGATACAAATGTAGTTCTTTAATCCATTTTAAATTCACGCTGTAACACAACAACATGTGGGAGAAGTCCAAGGGATGTGAATACTTTCTGAAGGCATTATAAATAATGTATCATACCAGTAGTTATGTGTTTGAATTGACAGTAGTTTGTCATGATTTGTATGATCAATGCCAGTGTCATGTTTTTCTACAGTACATATGCTTTTGTAGAACAATATTCATTGTCTGTCTCAATGTAGAAAGATTTGTAAAAATACACAAGATGGGAATGCAGTTGTACATGAGTTTGAACATCTTTGTTGTATGCTGAATGATGATCCCTCACTTGGTCACTGTAAAGCATTCAAAACCTGACACATTCACTTCCTTATTCATGTTTCCAATTACATGATCACCTCTGGGATCATGAGAACCCAGAGTGTAATAGTGTATAATTATACATGTTTTTAAATATTTTTGTGAGAAAATTTGTATCTATTTTGTCGTCCAGTTTGACCACTCATTTTGTGATCCGATCCACATGCATTCATTAACAAAAACACAGCCTGGCGGCCTCGTGTTTTTCATCCGGGTAGCGGTTTTAATAACATCTCCCTCTTTTCACCCTCGTTTGTGGACAGCGTAACAAAAACAGGTCAACACACAGCTCCATACATTGTAAAAATATAATATGAAAATAATGAAATTATCCTTCATGGCATGTTCTCTTTTCACATTTTCTGGAACCTGCTGGAAAAACATACATACTGTGGAGGCAGGTTGTTGAATTTCTATGACTAATTCGAGCCTAGAAGTGGTAAGGGTTCTGACTTGAATTACTGCAAATGCCAAGCGCATGTCTCATAACAAGTACAAGCTAACGGTTGGTCTCGTAGCATAACAAGCAAGGCAAAACAAAAACAAAACATCCTATTACAAATGTAAGAGCCCCCATGTATGGCGCTATCATATGAAAACGTTAAACAGCAATTTTGTAAAAGAGAATGAAAAACTGGTAGGCAACAAAAGTGACAAGTTTTCCGTAATTGATTTACTCCTAAAATGTCGTTTTGATTAAACCTAATGGTTTATAGTTATCGTCATCGTTGAGATCCCAAAAGGTAGCAGTGAGAACTCAAAAGTAGCCTTGAGGAATTTCAACGCCAATATGAACCTGCTGGTTACCAGACTTCAAATCAACTTTTTTTTATTTCACCCTCTACTTGAACATATTATCATTAGGGGATTTCTTGGAGCCATGTATTTGACATTACAGATTAAAACAGGTGAACTGAATTGATAGCGAGAGAAGCAGCGACGACGTCACCATAATATCCTCCCATGCTTTTGAAGCTGATCTGGGACCAGCACCAACTTGGAGTGGTTATCCCCCCCCCCCCCAATCGCACTCCTATCACATGCTAGGCTTTACAGTGTGACCCTCCGATAGCCGTGGTCATATCAAATTATATTTGTCACATGCGCCGAATACAGCGAGTGCAGACTTTACAGTGAAATGCTTACTTGGTGTTGCGCCAATTTGGTACCTGGCTTGGTAGACTGATACTTTAATTATGGGATTATGTTATGTGTTAATGGTGCACCACTACACTGTATTCTCCACTTGGTCTCATGATTACCTGCTCTTAAGAGCACTGTGGTGTAGGTGCTGGTGGGGAATGGCATGTTAGAAAATGTCAAAGTAAAGTTATGTGTCTGGATTTGTGAATGGAATGTTATTCAGTCATGTGTTTTGAGAGTATGTATGGTTAAAAAAAGAAGCGTCAAACGAGAAAGCATATCTTAATGAATTGATCCATCTGGATCTATCCTAACTCTTAATTGTCTAGCTATCCCCATGCCACAATAGATTTATCTTAGATTCTTTGATTCGATAAGTGTGCTAGTTTCGGTTGAATTATTTATTTTAAAATAAGAATAGAGAGCACTCTTATTATTATTTTAAAACGATGTATATTTCATATACAAATGTGTATTATAAAACACTATGAACTGATCAATTATTTACTGTAAGACATAGAGACTTGTAATAAACCTGTTTGTTTATATATATATATATATGTATATATGCCATTTAGCAGACGCTTTTATCCAAAGCGACTTACAGTCATGTGTGCATACATTCTACGTATGGGTGGTCCCGGGGATTGAACCCACTACCCTGGCGTTACAAGCGCCATGCTCTACCAACTGAGCTACAGAAGGTTTAGTAACCTCCAGGATTACATCAAATCAAGCCTCTTGAATAAATACAGGCAAAATCCTTTCAAAGTCAAATGCCCTCCTCGTGAGTAATTCCACATTGTGAAGAAGTTCTAATTCCATTAAACGTTCAAGTTTTTTCAAAATGGCCTCCATGGTATGATAGCAGTGACGATGAGAGGCGTTGTGCCAGCATGAACTAAGTTATGAACTTGGCAGGACATTGTCACTCTGTCTTAGGGCTGCACAATTAATATAATTCACTTCAAAATGATTCCCACATACAAAGCTCTGCCCCCTGTCACTCGAACAGTGGAGTTTTTCCTCCTCGCTGTTAGATTCACTCTAAGGTTGCATGCTGTTCTGTTAGGTCAAATGCAGTCAATGCATTGTTCCAAACAAGAACAATGCTGCTTTCCACTTTGCTTCTTAATAGAAATAATTTGATTTGATTTATATAATTCACCAAGTGTTTTGATCTACTGTTTATCGCAAGTCAAATTGCAATCGCAATATTTGGTCCAAAAAAATCGCTGTTAGATTTTTGTGCCCTTATCATGCAGCCCTACTCTGTCAGCAGTCTGGATCTCTTGTCCCCAACGCCAAACCGTTCCCTTGACTCAATCTTATATCTCACCATTTTGGATCTTAAAAAAATGGGAAAAGCGTGCAACATCCCAGAATCCACTTGGTCTACTGCTGGTTCTACCTTTCAATAGAGACGATCATCTCAGGATCAGGCCTCTATCTCAGGCGTGTGCACTCAACATCCTCTGTCACGCGTAAAGACGAGGTGTGCTCATCCACCGTCTTTCCCACTGCACATTTGACAGACTTCCAGCGCAGCCTGGTCACTGTCCGCATGCACTTGGCAGTGTTGCGGACGCTCACGAAACACAGCGTGTTGATGACCCCGTTGCTCATGGCGACGCACTCGATAATGTAGAAGGCCACCAGGGAGTTCCTGTCCCTGGAGATCAGGGTGGGGTGGAAGTCCCGTACCAGTGTGAAGCTGTAGTACGGTGCCCAGCAGAGCACGTAGGCGGCCAACACCAGAATCAGCACCACCACCATCCTCCGCCGTCTGTGCAGCCGCTTCCGGATCTGCTCTGTCTGGAAGCCAGGCACGCTCTTGAACCACAGCTCCCGCAAAATCCGTGCGTAACACACGGCCATGATGGCCACGGGCCCGGCGAACTCCAGGGCGAAGATGAAGAGGAAGTAGAAGCGGTAGTAGAGCTGGTGGTCCACAGTCCAGATCTGGGCACAGAAGGTCTTGTGGCTCTGACTGGAGATGCGCGGGTATGTGATCTCGGAAGCAAAGTAGGCAGAGGGGATGGAAATGACTATGGGTACGATCCACACGCCCAGGATCAGGCTGTAGGCCGTCTGGTACTTCATGCGAGGCTTCATAGGGTGGACGATGGCCATGTACCTGGGAACACAAGGAAAAGAGAGACAATGCAAAGAAACTAGTTGGAAGGTTTGAGTTGTGAGTGTCAAGGTGTTTTATGTCAAGCTTTATATGCCAGGGAGTTGGAAAGACCAAGTGATCTCTCTGAGGTTATTGAATGATCTTGGAAGTTCTAGGACGATCTTGGAAAAGCTGTCACAATGTAGAAGAACTTAATTTTTGGGACTGTTGACGAGGGTAAATGATTCATATCCGGAACCTGAAGTTATATAATGGAGCTTTACCGCCTCTTGGCTTCCTAGCAAACTCTGCACATAGCAATATTGGGGAATTTGGAAATGCTTTAGCATTTTGAGATGACGGGAGATTATCCATCTTCATAAATGGCTATTTTTTACATAGTTGGGCATGTCAGCAATGATTTATGGGAGCACGTAGCCAAGTAACTTCCTCCCATATGATCCTAAAAGGGCAGTGTGATCGGACTAACTAAAAGCAGGTGATGGATTTTTGGTGGGCAACCCATTGGTGTTGCTCAATTGCACTTACTTCACAGGGAATGTGTTATGTTACCACAGAACATGGCTATATGTCATTGTTATTAAAATAAATACTTTGTTATATCATATCTTAGTTACCCTGGATAAAGATGTGTATTCCTATTAATGCATGAAGTGTGCTTTCTGTGGTGACAGTAAGGTGGTTTTCTTATCTAAGTTAAGTTCGGAACCTTTTTTTGGTCATGATTAATTTGACTTGGAGGGGACTTAACAGCATGATGGCACTTTGAAAACTTTGTTTCAACTGGCTTTTGGTCTAGTTTGGAGTGAAATGAAAATAAGTAAATTGATGTGATGAAAGCAGATTAACTGTCACACTCACGGTCAAAGGTTTTCAGCCTACGTTTGCTGGCATGTATCGTGAGCAGTAACAGGACCCAGAACAGCTTCTTCCCCCAAGCCAGAAGACTGCTAAATAGTTAAATAGTTAACCAAATAGCTAGCTGGCCTATCTGCATTGACCCTTTCTTGCACTAACCTTTTTGACTCATCACACACGCTGATGCTACCGTTCATTATCTGTCACCTTATTCCTAGTTCTATGTACAATACAGTGCATGAGGAAAGGATTCAGAACCCTTCCCTTTTTCCACATTTTGTTATTCTAAAATGGATTAAATCAATTGTTTCCATCAGTAATCTACAAACAATACCCCATAATGACAAAGCGAAAACAAGTTTTTAGAAATGTTTGCTAATGTATTAAAGATGAAGAAAAAAAACAGAAATAACCTATTTACATGTGTTTTCAGACCCTTTACTGTGAGACTTGAAATTGAGCTCAGGTGCATCCTGTTTCCATTGATCATCCTTGAGATATTTCTACAACTTGATTGGAGTCCACCTGTTGTAAATTCAAATTTGGAAAGGCACACACGTCATGATTTGGAAAGGCACACACGTGTAACAGTAAGGTCCCACAGCTGACAGTGCATGTCAGAGCAAAAACCAAGCCATGATGTCTGAGACAGGATTGTGTCGAGGCACAGATCTAGGGAAGGGTACTGAAAAATGTTTGCAGCCTTGAAGGTCCTCAAGAACACAGTGGGCTCTATCATTCTTAAATGGAAGAAGTTTTGAACCACTCTTTCTAGAGCTGGCTGCCTGGTCAAACTGAGCAATCAGGGGAGAAGGGCCTTGGTCAGGGAGGTGACCAAGAACCCGATGGTCACTCTGACAGAGCTCCAGAGTTCCTCTGTGGAGTTAGGAGAACCTTCCAGAAGGACAACCATCTCTGCAGCAATCCACCAATCAGGGCTAAAGACTCTCAGACCATGAGAAACAAGATTCTCTGGTCTGATGAAACCAAGATTGAACTCTTTGGCCTAAATGCCAAGCGTCACGTCTGGAGGAAACCTGGCACCATCCAGGTATATCTCTCTGGTCACCCCCAAAACCAATTCTTCCTTTGGCTGCCTCTCCTTCCAGTTCTCTGCTGCCAATGACTGGAACAAACTACAAAAATCTCTGAAACTGGAAACACTTATCTCCCTCACTAGCTTTAAGCACCAGCTGTCAGAGCAGCTCACAGATTTCTGCACCTGTACATAGCCCATCTATAATTTAGCCCAAACAACTACCTCCCCCCTACTGTATTTATTTATTTTGTTCCTTTGCACCCCATTATTTCTTTCTCTACCTTGCACATTCTTCCACTGCAAATCTACCATTCCAGTTTTTTACATAATATATTGTATTTACTTCGCCACCATGGCCTTTTTTTGCCGTTACCTCCCTTTTCTCACCTCATTTGCTCACATTGTATATAGACTTATTTTTCTACTGTATTATTGACTGTATGTTTGTTTTACTCCATGTGTAACTCTGTGTTGTTGTATGTGCGAAACTGCTTTGCTTTATCTTGGCCAGGTCGCAAACTTGCCTAAATGGTTAAATAAAAGTGAAATGACAAAATGTGGAAAAAGTCAAGGGGTCTGAATACTTCCCGAATGCACTTTATCTACCTCAATCACCTCGTACCCCTGCACATCGACTCGGTACTGGTACCCATATAGCCATGTTATCGTTACTCATTGTGAATTATTGCTTTTATTATTACATATTTTACTTTCCTATTATTTCTCTTTTTTCCATCTCTCTGCATTGCTTGGAAGTGCTCATAAGTAAAGGAAGGGGGATACCTAGTCAGTAGTACAACTGAATGCCTTCAACTGAAATGTGTCTTCCGCATTTAACACAACCCCTCTGAATCAGAGAGGTGCGGGGGGCTGCCTTAAACGACAACCATGTCTTCGGCGCCCGGGGAAAAGTGGGCATTTCACTGTTTGTCTACACCTGTTGTTTACAAAGCATGTGACATATAACATTTGATGTTGCATGCATGTATTTTGTAGGTAAACTGTTTACAACCACCTAAAAAAAATAGGACTCTCATTGCAATGCACACATAGAGAGGCTTATGAGGGAGCATAAACAATGGCAAATATCCTCCTGTCACACCCCCACGGTTGAAGATCCGCACTGCTGCTGGCCTGAGGATATGAGAGCACTGAACATGTGTCTGGGTTGACTTTGTAACTATTCAGGGTTACGATATAGGATATGTTGATATTAATAATAATAATAATAATAATTGATTGCATTTATATATTTCCATATGCTCAAAGTGCATATATACTGTATTATTACATGTTGCTAGGAAAGTAGGTAAAATATGTGTGTCACCTGAGATGTTTATAGCTCTACAGGTTTAGGTTTTATGAGAACTATAAAAAGTTCACAACAAGGAGGAGATATGGTCTTGAAATTGACACCAGCAAAAAATCAGATGAAGATTTAGTTGACAGAATGGTAATAGTGGGATTAATTTTCTGTTGTGTGAATATGGATAAACTGTTTGCTATGTTCTGTGTCGGAGAGGGATGAACCTGCAAACGCCTCACCCACCTGTCCACTGCGATTGCCAGCAGCGCGTTGGTGGACACATACAGGGACACCGTGCGTAAATAGTTGATTGAGGCGCACAGGACAAGCCCATGGTCCCATGACAGCTGCTTCGCCACATAGTAATCCAACAGAAACGGACAGCACACTACAGCCACCAGAATATCCGACACGGCCAAGTTAGCAATGAGGAGATTGGTGAGGTTACGGAGTTTTTTGTAGCGCGCCAGAGAGGCAATGAACAGACAGTTGCCAATGCCACAGACTAATATGATACAGACCAGGACCATGGCTATGACAATGGTAGCCACAAAAAACGCACATCCCTGCGTTGTATCGGGGATCTCCTCCCGTGGTACTCCATAGTCCAGATCGTATGCGCTGGAATTGAAAGAGTCAGGACAATTCTCCGGCAGGTCTTGCGTCATGGAGAAGCTGCTGTTATTGTGACATTCACCCATGTTGGATTAACATATTCAACCAAGGTTAACTGCAAGGCAAATCACAACGATGTTATTTTGGTTTAATAAAAAAAAGTGAAATTCAATTGGTTTGCATTCTAGCCTGCCTTCACAAGGGAAAAATGCCAGTAAAACTACAACAATTAAATTATAAACACCAACTAAACCTTTAGGGTAATTTATGTTTCCCAGGAGATATGTCCTATATTATAAAATTATAACTACATCCATAATTTACACATAATGACTTTTTCTAACTTTGCAGTAAAAAAGTAGGAAGAAAATGATGCCTGGATTTTAATACCGCTTCCATTCACTGCCCCCCTTTGAATGTGTGCAGAAGGTTTAGCATAGAGATCTTACAATGACATAGTGGCACAACATTTTAGGTGGCACAGTATTTTAACATCAGTGATATAATAAATATGTTGGGAGAGAGAACATGATGATGTGCAACATAACATTTCTCAGATGTTGAGGAAACCAAAATTGGATGGACTGACATTTTAAAGACCACACAATCGTTTGTTCCTGAATTTGCTTGAGTTTTAAAGCATGAGGTAGACCTATGCTGTGTTCCTTGTGTCCGACGGAATCAAAATGTTTTAGTGATCCCAAATCCAAGGTATCTAAATTAGGTTACCAGTTGCGTTTCCATATTTATTTCATCATAATCGATCTGAATACGGGGGCAAATATTTGCAGACTAAATTAATAAAAATACATTTTTTATTTACATAAAGTAGCATATTTGATCCGTTCAATTGATATGTTCAAACTTTGAGAGTCAACAAAACTGTGAAAGTGCTAAAATAGTTGAGACCAGAGAAATATTCTATCACACTCACCAAAACTCCAGCCAGAAGTGACTTTTCTTTTCATATTAAAGCACCGCGTATTCTATGGAAAAAAATAACATTGAGGCAGCGCGGATGCGCTCTTTCCATTCCTGCTAGGAGAATGGGCTCAAATTGGAATCGGCGGTTGGGTATCATCTCTGTTGTTGTAGATTGTAACCCTCCTTTCCCCCTCTAGTGGCAATGCCATGCTATTCAGTCAGTGCGCGCACCAGTGTCAACTCCACTCTCCAACTACCGTGCACTGAGTGTACAAAACATTATCAACACCGTCCAATTATTGAGTTGCACCCCTAGACATTTTCACTTCACAATAACAGCACTTACAGTTGACCTGGGCAGGTCTAGCAGGGCAGACATTTGACCAACTGACTTGTTGGAAAGGTGGCATCCTATGACGGTGCCACGTTTAAAGTCACTGAGCTCTTCAGTATGGTTCATTCTACTGCCAATGTTTGTTTATAGAGATTGCATGGCTGTTTGCCCGATTTTATACACCTTTCAATAAACGGGTGTGGCAGAAATAGCCGAATCCACTAATTCGATCCACTAATTTCAAGGGAGGTCCACATACTTGTGTATATAT
Organism: Oncorhynchus gorbuscha; assembly: GCF_021184085.1. Taxonomy (NCBI): domain Eukaryota; kingdom Metazoa; phylum Chordata; class Actinopteri; order Salmoniformes; family Salmonidae; genus Oncorhynchus; species Oncorhynchus gorbuscha. The sequence continues at coordinate 15,297,649 of NC_060198.1, forward strand.
AATGTGGTTGATTTAGGGGGCATCTTATAGAACAAATTTAAATAAATAATTTGAATCAGTAATAACCATAGTAAGTCACATAATTAGACATCAAAATCACTCAATCATCCTAACACAATACAACATGCATGGCTTACTTAGCAAATAAGTGTTACATTTCAACTTAACCATGATTAACCATATGTAATTTGTGTCTTTACAGGTCTTAAGGTAAGTAAAACTGTATGAGCTATTACATTTAGTCATTACCACCGCATTCTGTCCTTACCATTACAGTTCTTTATGTGCTGGTAATGAGGTGCGGTGGGAATGACATTTTTTTTAACAGTATTTGGTCATAAATAGCAGGGATTCTAGCATACTAACTCCAGTTGAACAGCTAGTATACAATGTTATCCAAATAATCACAATTACAACATAATTTCTAAAATCTAACATAATTTGATGTAATTATAGCCAATTTGCTAATGACATACAATAAAAAATATTATGTCAAGTAATATTTACCTTTATTTTTTACCTTTTCATTTCCTGGCATCAAAATTGGAATTCCCCTCCATGACACCCATGTCACTGTCACTATTCATATCCATGGTAACCAAGTACACAAACTTTTGAAAAAAAAGGTTATTTTCTTGTAATTTGCTTGTCTTGGTGGTAATAACACAATACTTAGAAAGGATTGTGTTTTGTATTTATTTTTTAAAAGTATCAAATGGCTTATGCACATCTAATATGTATATAGTTTCCATTTATTATACTTTTTCTTTTTAACTGGTCCATTAAATATGTTGTAATTATCAAGACTTTTGCACGTGTAAATACATAGAAGAATGTCAAAAGTATGTGTGTGAGACAGGACAAAAACGGTGCAAAACAGTTGAAATCCAGACATGAAATGCTTTAGAAAATTAAATTTTAGAAACATATTGAAAGCTGAAAAACAAATGTTAAGGTTTATTTTAGTCTGTACATAATGGCTGTACAATAAAAAATAAAAAATAAATTAACATTTTATCTTAAGATTCTAACCCTGAGACACACGTATTTGCTAAATCACCCATTATATAATTGTATTAAATGGCATTTACTCATCTAGAAAGCGCTTTCAAATAACTACAAAATACTATTTTTGTTGTGTGTGTGTGTGTGTGTGTGTGTGTGTGTGTGTGTGTATTATGACCTTGGAAATAGTATATGGCAATAGAGCAGGCTACAGTTGAACAGGAACTGTCTTCAACCATATGTTTATTAATCAACCTACTTGATGTGTTCACACTAGTGATACTTCTATCTGTGAGTGAATACAGCCAGATGAGTGGTTCCCCTGGTATTTGAATTGTGCTTGCGGCAGTAGAACAGTCTATACAAACAACCATGGTTAGTGTCATCTGGACAAATGGACGGAATGTTCTGCATGGAAATAAATCACATCCTTCATGGGCAATGAACAAAAATATAAACATAACATGCAACAATTTCCAAGATTTTACGGAGTTACAGTTCATGCAAGGAAATCTGTCAATTGAAATAAATTCATTAGGCCCTAATCAATGCATTTCACATGACTGTGAATACAGATGTGCATCTGTTAGTCACCGATACCTTTCACAAAAACAAAGGTATGGGTATGGATCCAGTTGTATCTGGTGTGACCATAATTTGTCTCATGCACGCTGTCGTACACGTCGATCCAGATCATCTGAAACATGCTCAATGAGTGACATTTCTGGTGAGTATCCAGGCCATGGGACAATTGGGACATTTTTAGCTGCCAGGAATTATGCACAGATCCTTGCGACATGGGGTCGTGCGTTATCATGCTGAAACATGAGGTGATGGCCGGCGGATGAATGCAACAATGGGCCTCAGGATCTCGTCATGGTATCTCTGTGCATTTAAATTGCCATCAATACATGTAATTGTGTTTGTTGTCCGTAGCTTATCCCTGCCCATAACATAACTTCACCGCCACCATGGGGTTACACGGGGTCTGTGGTTGTGAGTCCGGTTGGACATACTGCCAAATTCCGACGATGTTGGAGGCGGCTTATGGTAGTGAAATTAATATTCCATTTTCTGGCAACAGCTCTGGTGGACATTCCTGCAGTCAGCATGCCAATTGCACACTCCCTCAAAACTTGAGACATCTGTGGCATTGTGTTGTGTGACAAAACTGCACATTTAAGAGTGGCCTTTTATTGTCCCCAGCACAAGGTGCACCTGGGTAAAGATCATGCTGTTTAATCATGGGACCAACAGCTTCATGAAATGCCACACCTGTCAGGTGGATGGATTATCTTGGCAAAAGAGAAATGCTCACTTAAAGGGCTGTAAACATTTCTGGGATCTTTTATTTCAGGTCAAGAAACATGGGACCAACACCTTACATGTGTTTATATTTATAAATGACATCCAGCCTAATTTAAGTGCACGTAGCCTTAAGACAAATAGATGGATCCAAAGCACAAGGGATGTGTTCTCTGAAGTGGAGTCTCATTCAGAGAGGTTCAAGGCCATGGTACAATGGGGGAAGGAGTGCTAGGTCAGAGAAGGATAAAGGAGGGTGGTGAAAAGACAATTACTCTCTCTCTCTCTCTCTCTCTCTCTCTCTCTCTCTCTCTCTCTCTCTCTCTCTCTCTCTCTCTCTCTGTAGATGTGTTTAGAAACATATTTTATTCTTATTTACAATAAAAGTGACTCCCCAATAACACAATACATTATTTACCATTATTTTATATTGGGCACAAAATAATCTGAAACACAAACAAAACAAACAGGAAATGCATCCAATAAGTTTGTAGAGTCACACGCTTGATGTAATCATTGTGTGCAAAGACTTTGGGTCCAAATACTAAACGTTTGACTGCTTTAATACACATACAGTATAAGTGAATTTGTCCCAGTACTTTTGTCCCAGTACTATGTACAAAAAAGTGCTTTAATTTCTAAATGGCTCACCCGATATGGATGAAAATACCCTCAAATTAAAGCTGACAGTCTGCACTCATAGTCATAGTGTCATATCAAATCCAAAGTATTGGAATACAGAGCTAAAACAACAAAACATTTGTCACTGTCCCAATACTTTTGGAGCTCCACTGTATATACCTCTCAAACTCAATTCTTGACCTTGAAGCCAGTTCCATTGCATTTTTTCATTGTTACCTTCAAATCGGGGACTGCTTTTAGACATGGAACACCAGGTGGGTGCAGCAACCAGGTAGAACCGAAAACCAGCAAGCTCCAGACTCCGTAGGGTAAGAGTTGAATACCTCTGCTACACACACACACACACACACACACACACACACACACACACACACACACACACACACACACACACACACACACACACACACACACACACACACACACACACACACACACACACACACACACACACACACACACACACACACACACACACACACACACTTTGTGTAGCAGAGGTATTCAACTCTTACCCTACGGAGTCTGGAGCCTGCTGGTTTGTATGTGTGTGTCTGGAGCTTGTGGTGAGAAGTAACAACAGACATACGCTTCATATTGCAGATGGCCTGTGGGTACCTTGATACAAAAATACATTTCTGCATAAACAACAATCATCCACCGCACTCACTTTTATTGTGAACAGCTGTGTAAACCCACCATAACATTTACTTCAGAGAGAAGGCAAGAGTGTAGTAGTACATTAAAGGCCCACTGATATTTACAGACGTTTTCGGGTCATTTAAATCCGTGTTTTTTTTTCTTAATCCTTGGTCCTTTTGCCCTAGCGCTACACAGCTGATTCAAGTCATCATCTTTTCATCAAGCTTTGATGATTTGAATCAGCTTTAATATTTAATTGTTTGCATAATTTCTAATCCCCCTTATATCCATTGCCCCGTTTGACGTAGACTTCAAATTTTGTATACGTATCTTTCCTCATGCTGAACAAATTTGGATCAAGGACACATAAGGTCCCTCAGGATATATGTTTTTTTCCATCTTGGACATTTTGGAAAAACTTTGAAAAATTTCTCATGGACCATAATTCCAAATAACTTTTCGGCCCATGGCACATCTCTTAACTTAAACAAGATAAGGGATTGGTTAAGAGATGGCTGAGTTATTGATAAATAAGAAAATCTGATTTTTCTTGTCCATTTCAAATCTCCACAATGCCCTATCAATTTCAAACATTTTAGGGTAATCAAAAACATTACCATGATGACAATTGTAAAGTTTGTTATTGACATCTTAAGAGATAAGGAAACTATACAATAACCTTTTTTGACTAACGTTAAAAAGCTTAAAATAATCACATAAAATCTTCTCATGGACTAAAAGTCCCTCCAAAGTTGGTATTTAGACTCATCACAATAGTCCCTAAAGAGTTTGAGAAAATAACATTGACACATTCAAATATTGCCACACTACCAGTAGATGCATATTAGTACATTCGCTAATATACTAAAACATGCAAAAAAGACATGCAATCAAAATGAACCACATGACCAATGGTACATGGCTTAACTTTTAGAAGAGCTAAGGGATTGGTCAAAGTTGCAGAGTCAATGACAAATATAAAATCGGATTTTAGGTATCAATTTAAACCACTGTAAATCCACTAAACAGTGGCCTATCAACTTGAAACTTGGCATCGCTATTATGGATGTCTCTAAAAGGAACCAGACTGGATTTGGTAATGATATCTCAAAAAACAAGGAAACTATTAACTAATTCTTTGCATGTGTAACGCTGATGCTCAAAATCATCTGCAATCATCTTCTCCTCATATCTCCTCAGCCATATGCAGGATTCACTCCAGATTTTGTATTTAGACTTATTGCAGACGTATTTAATGGTCTTGAGAAAATAGTTGCTGCATTCAAATATGGCCACACTTTCCCTATAGATGCACATATGCTAATGCTAAAATACTTTACAAATGACCTTCTTATGAACCATGAGTCAGATTGACTCCAGATTTGGTATGTAGACGTAATAAATTAGTCTCTAACGAATATGAGTATGATTAGTTGCTGCAGTCAAAGTCAGCCACACTACACATTTTTTTAACTAGGCAAGTCAGTTAAGAACAAATTCTTATTTACAATAATGTCTGAGGAACAGTGGGTTAAACCACTGCGTTGTTCCATGGCAGAACTGCTTTGTTCAGGGGCAGAACTGCTTTGTTCAGAGGAAGAACTGCTTTGTTCAGAGGAAGAACTGCTTTGTTCAGAGGAAGAACTGCTTTGTTCAGGGTCAAAACTGCTTTGTTCAGGGGCAGAACTGCTTTGTTCAGAGGAAGAACTGCTTTGTTCCATGGCAGAACTGCTTTGTTCAGGGGCAGAACTGCTTTGTTCAGAGGAAGAACTGCTTTGTTCAGAGGAAGAACTACTTTGTTCAGAGGAAGAACTGCTTTGTTCAGAGGAAGAACTGCTTTGTTCAGGGTCAAAACTGCTTTGTTCAGGGGCAGAACTGCTTTGTTCAGAGGAAGAACTGCTTTGTTCAGAGGAAGAACTGCTTTGTTCAGGGGCAGAACTGCTTTGTTCAGGGGAAGAACTGCTTTGTTCAGAGGAAGAACTGCTTTGTTCAGAGGAAGAAGTGCTTTGTTCAGGGTCAGAACTGCTTTGTTCAGGGGCAGAACTGCTTTGTTCAGAGGAAGAACTGCTTTGTTCAGAGGAAGAACTGCTTTGTTCAGAGGAAGAACTGCTTTGTTCAGGGGCAGAATGACAGATTTTTACGTTGTCAGATCAGGGATTTGATCTAGCAACCTTTCAGTTACTGGCCCAATGCTCTAACCACTAGGCTACCTGCTGCCCCTAATACCAAAACCAATAACCCCCCCTATATCACACTAGGGCTATAATAAATTAACCAATGGACATGGGGCCATGACATTTGGTATGTAAAACGTATGTATATGTACTTTAGAAGCTTTGTGAATATAAATACCAGTTGGTGGCACTACAGCTGTCATTGGCACCAGTGGCACCACGGGATACTAGAGCAATTACTTTTGATCAAGTGGACTTTGTCTCATTCAAATTAATGTGAGATTTAAATCATGCAGATGACCAGTGTGAAATATCGTATTTAGTATATCTGTATAATCACATTTTATTGCCCTATTATGTGGTCTGAATGCAGTGAAAATTTGATATTTTATTCAGGAAACTTAGAAACCGGAAATCCTACCGCTTGCGCAGTATGTGTATTACAGCTGTGAAAGTATTTTGGAACGCTAATGTTGTTAGGTGCCTCCTAAGAAGAGGTAGGTGCAGGAGTCAGGAGAGCAAGGAATTCCAGTTGGCACAGTCGTTTATTAGAAATCCCAACCCACCAACAACAGGCGGGGAAAATCACGAAACACGCTGGGGAGAAACCTCTACTCTTAATAGAGTACCAACAGTACGACTGTGAGGAAGATTTTTTTTTTTTACCTGTGGCGCAACCACGCACCCCTAACAGAGCTAACACAGCAAAATAACCCCGCACAAAGACTAGCAGGCAGCGGAGGTTAATAAACCCACCGAAATGAACTAATCAGACACAGGTGATAACATGAACAGACAGACACAAATGAAAAGGAAAAATGCATCGGTGGCAGTTAGTAGGCCGAGCACCGCGAGAACAGGGAGAGGAGCCACTGTCGGTGGAAATCGTGACAAATGTGGAGTGTACCAACTGAGATTAAATCATTTATACAAACAGATTTTGAGAAAATAAAGTCCTAGAATTCAAAGATTTCCGCAATAGACCTATACACTAACACTAAAAATATTTCACAAAACTTAACATAAACCATTAGTCAAATTTACCCCAGAATTGGAACATAAACTGAATACATGAAGTAATGATATTAACCCTTTAAACTTGTGGGAATTGCCATACGGTATAAAGATAACTTTATCACATTACTCAACAATATGAAAGCAGATCTAATTAAATGGAACAATCTTCCCATAAATCTTACAGGTACAATAAACCTCTTCAGAATAGCAAGGTTCCTAAAATACCAATTACCCCACCGAAGATGTTCTATAAAACGGTATACTTGGCCATAACAGACTTTATGGACAAATAAAACTCATAGAATCAAAATTACATTTTTAAATCTTCCTAAGTCTGAGGGTGGTTTTAACCTTCCAGAATTGGAATTGTATGAACTCGCCACCCAAGGATTTTACTTGTGACAGTTAAATGCAATAAAGAGGAAACAAAGGGTACATACTGAATTTGCGCATGCTCATTCCCAGAATCTTTTCAGGTGTCTATGTTCAGAGGATATATCTAAAATGTCACGCCCTGATCTGTTTCACCTGTCTTTGTGATTGTCTCCACCCACCTCCAAGTGTCACCTGTTTTCCCCATTATTCCCAGGGTATTTATTCCTGTGTTCTCCGTTTGTCTGTTGCACGTTCGTCTTGTCAAGTTAACCAGCTTTTTTTTTTGCCGTGCTCCTGCTTTTTCCTTGTCTCGGTTTTTCTAGTCCTCCTGGTTTTGACCTTCTGCCTGCCCTGACTCTGAGCACGCCTGCCTGACCATTCAGCCTGCCCTGACCTTGAGCCTGCCTGCCTCCCTGTACCGTTTGGAACTCTGACCTGGTTAATGAACCTTTGCCTGTTCTCGACCAGCCTCTTGCCTGCCCCTTGTTGTTTAATAAATATCAGAGACTCTAACAATCTGCCTCCCATGTCAGCGTCTGGGTCTCGCCCTGTGTCGTTATGTAAAAACATGAACAACATCATAGTTAAGAACACTATACAATATAGAAGAAAATGAAACATATTCTACAAGAACCAATATCATTCCTTAAAAAACACAAACCTATTGAACAATCCTTGGATAGCTTCTCAGAATCCTCCTATAAATTGGTCCACATGGAAATCTAAAGGCATAGAAACTGTACATGACTTGTTAGTATGAAATACATTTATTTCCATGACAGAATTAAACATCTATTTTGGACTGACCAGTGTAGATATTTTCAAATACATGCAACTTAAGATGTTGATGTGAAATCTTTTGGTCATGATTGCAATCTTGAGGGAATCCTATTTGAGCCAGAAAATGATATTCATATGATAGGTAAGATACACAACAATGTTGTGAAATAGCACAGTTACAAATAGAAATCAAACTGGATGGACATCGGAAATAGAGGAAGGACTAAAAACAAACCAAATATATCTATTGTAATATAGATTGTGTCGGTAAAATGTGTATAATATGTATAAACTGAAGGTAGAAGCCTAAGTGTTAAGTTTACTCCAATTGAGGGAGGTATGGTAGGATTAGCGGTGTTATGCAGGTGAGTGAGGACCCAAAAGCGACTTAACAGAAACTGAGTTTATTAAAGTCCAAACAGAGAAAACATAATCCTCAATCCTTTACAGGAAATGTCCAAACAGGGAAAACATAATCCTCTTTAGTTGTTGAGGAGAATTGCAGGATAAGCGGCAACAGACTGCAGGTCCCTTCGGGTAGGCGCGGACCGTTGCAGACAGAGACACCTGCTCACACGCAGCATCTGATGAAAAGGCAAAACACGACAGGACGGAACAAGGACACAGCAAACAGCAAACAGCAAACAAGAATCCGACAAGGACAGAGGCAGAAACCGAGAGAGAAATAGGGACCTAATCAGAGGGCAAAATAGGGGACAGGTGTGAGAGAGTAAACGAGGTCGTTAGGAGAATGAGGAACAGCTGGGCGCAGGAACGGAACGATAGATAGAGAGAGAGAGGGATAGAGAGAGAGAAAGAAACCTAATACGACAGCAGGGGGAAACGAAGAGAAGAGAAAGCACAGGGACAAGACATGACAATACATGACAATACATGACAAGCGGTGAATAATAAAGGTATATTCTAAAAAAATATTATATGTATGTACAGTTGTGTCACGCCCTGGCCTTAGTTATCTTTGTTTTCTTTATTATTTTTGGTGAGGCCAGGGTGTGACATGGGTGATTTATTGTGTTCGTCTTGTCTAGGGGTTTATTAGATTAATGGCGTTGTGTTCAGTTTAGTTGTCTAGGTAAGTCTATGGTTGACTAGAGTGGTTCTCAATCAGAGGCAGGTGTTTATCGTTGTCTCTGATTGGGAACCATATTTAGGCAGCCATATTCTTTGGGTATTTTGTGGGTGATTTTTTCCTGTCTTTGTGTTTTATGCACCAGTTAAGACTGTTACGGTTTTCACGTTTATTGTTTTGTAGTTTGTTCATGTTTGAGTTATCTTATTAAAGAACCATGAACTATAACCACGCTGCATTTTGGTCCGCCTCTCCTTCCCAGGAAGAAAGCCATGACAGAATCACCCACCACAACAGGACCAAGCGGCGTGGTGACAGGCAGCGGCAGGAGGAGCAGCGATGTCAGGATTATTGGACTTGGGAGCAAAATCTGGACTATATGACTTGGGAAGAGATAGACAGGTGGGCGGTCGACCCAGGGAGAGTGCCGGAGCCCGCCTGGGATTCGCTGGAGCAGTGCGAGGAGGGTTATAGTAGAATGGAGTTGGAGAAACGAGCATGGCGGTGCAGTAGGAAGCCCGAGAGTCAGCCCCTAAAATTTATTGGGGGAAGGCACACAGGAAGTATGGCGAAGCCAGGTAGGAGACCTGCGCCAACTTCCTGTGCTTACCGGAGAGCGAGAGAGACCGGGCAGGCACCGTGTTATGCTGTGGAGCGCACGGTGTCCCCAGTGCGGGTGCATAGCCCGGTGCGGTACATACCAGCTCCTCGTATCGGCCGGGCTAGAGTGGGCATCGAGCCAAGTGCCATGAAGCCAGCTCTACGCATCTGGTCTCCAGTGCGTCTCCTTGGGCCAGCGTACATGGCACCAGCCTTACGCATGGTGTCCCCAGTTCACCTGCACAGCCCAGTGCGGGCTATTCCACCTCGCCGCACTGGCAGGGCGACCGGGAGCATTCAACCAGGTAAGGTTGGGCAGGCTCGGTGCTCAAGAGCTCCAGTGCGCCTGTACTGTCCGGTCTATCCAGGGCCACCTCCATGCACCAGCCCTCCGGTGGCAGCCCCCCACACCAGGCTTCCTGTGCATGTCCAGAGCCCAGTACTCCCTGTTCCTCCTCCCCACACTCACCCTGAGGTGCGTGTCCTTGGCCCAGTACCACCAGCGCAGGCACCACGCACCAGGCCTACACTGCGCCTCGTCTGTCCAGACCCACTAGAGTCTCCCATCTGTCCAGAGTCGCCAGAGTCTCCCGTCTTTCCAGAGACGCCAGAGTCTCCCGTCTGTCCAGAGACGCCAGAGTCTCCCGTCTGTCCAGAGACACCAGAGTCTCCCGTCTGTCCAGAGACGCCAGAGTCTCCCGTCTGTCCAGAGATGCCAGAGTCTCCCGTCTGTCCAGAGCCGCCAGAGTCTCCCGTCTGTCCAGAGTCTCCCGTCTGTCCAGAGCCGCCAGAGTCTCCCGTCTGTCATGAGCCGCCAGAGTCTCCCGTCTGTCCAGAGCCGCCAGAGTCTCCCGTCTGTCCAGAGCCGCCAGAGTCTCCCGTCTGTCCAGAGCCGCCAGAGTCTCCCGTCTGTCCAGAGCCGCCAGAGTCTCCCGTCAGTCCAGATCCGCCAGAGTCTCCCGTCAGTCCAGAGCCGCCAGAGTCTCCCGTCTGTCCAGAGCCGCCAGAGTCTCCCCTCTGTCATGAGCCGCCAGAGTCTCCCGATCCGCCAGAGCCGCCATTCAGCCAGAAGCTGCCAGAGCCGTTAACCAGCCTGAGCTACCTCTCAGTCCTGAGCTACCTCATTCCGGAGGGTCGCCGTTCCTAGGATGCTACAAAAACGGACTAAGGCTATGGTGGAGTGGGGTTCACGTCCCGCAGAGCCACCACCGTGGACAGACGCCCACCCAGACCCTCCCCTATGGGTTTAGGTGTGCGGCCGGGAGTCCGCACCTTTGGGGGGAGGTGGGGTACTGTCACGCCCTGGCCTTAGTTATCTTTGTTTTCTTTATTTTTGGTTAGGCCAGGGTGTGACATGGGGGATTTATTGTGTTCATCTTGTCTAGGGGTTTATTAGATTAATGGGGTTGTGTTCAGTTGTCTAGGTAAGTCTATGGTTGCCTAGAGTGGTTCTCAATCAGAGGTAGGTGTTTATCGTTGTCTCTGATTGGGAACCATATTTAGGCAGCCATATTCTTTGGGTATTTTGTGGGTGATTGTTTCCTGTCTTTGTGTTTTATGCACCAGTTAGGACTGTTACGGTTTTCACGTTTATTGTTTTGTAGTTTGTTCACATTTGAGTTTTCTTATTAAAGAACCATGAACTATAACCACGCTGCGTTTTGGTCCGCCTCTCCTTCCCAGGAAGAAAGCCGTGACAAGTTGAAGTCATAAGTTTATTTACACCTTAGCCAAATACATTTAAACTCAGCTTTTCACAATTCCTGACATTTAATCATAATAAAAATTCACTGTCTCAGGTCAGTTATGATCACCACTTTATTTTAAGAATGTGAAATTTCAGAATAATTGTAGAGAGAATGATTTATTTAGAATTTCCCATGATGTGAAGCAAAGAGGCACTGAGTTTGAAGGTAGGCCTTAAAATACATCCACAGGTACACCTCCAATTGACTAAAATGATGTCATTTGGCCTATCAGAAGCTTCTAAAGCCATGACATTTTCTGGAATTGTCCAAGCTGTTTAAAGGCACAGTCAATTTAGTGTATGTAAACTTCTGACCCACTGGAATAGTGATAGATTATTTCACTGTGTCTGTAAACAATTGTTGGAAAAATTACTTGTGTCATGCACAAAGTAGATGTCCTATGTGACTTGCCAAAACTATAGTTGTTAACAAGAAATTTGTGGAGTAGTTGAAAAACGAGTTAATGACTGTAACCTAAGTGTATGTAAACTTCCAACTTCAACTGTATGTGTATATGTATGAATGTTTATGTATATGGGTATGTGTATGTATGTAAATGGATATATATTTACCCCAAAAATATATGGGGGATTGGAAATGATGCAGACAATAACATTGATGGAAGCAACAATCTATCTACAATATTAAAGCTGATCCATCACTTAAAAAAATATAATAATAATAAATAAATAATAATAATTAAAAATAGGCTCTCTGCAAGGTTTTGTATATCTGTATATAATTTTAGAAAGAAAGGGTCCAGATTGTCTAGCCCATCTGATTTGTAGGGGTCCAGATTTTGCAGCTCTTTCAGAACATCAGCTGACTGGATTTGGGAGAAGGAGAAATGGGGAAGGCATGGGCGGGTTGCTGTGGGGGGTGCAGTGCTGTTGACCGGGGTAGGAGTAGCCAGGTGGAAAGCATGGCCAGCCATAGAAAAATTCTTATTGAAATTCTCAATTATGGTGGATTTATCAGTGGTGACAGTGTTTCCTATCTTCAGTGCAGTGGGCAGCTGGGAGGAGGTGTTCTTATTCTCCATGGATTTTACAGTCAGTGTCCCAGAACTTTTTTGAGTTAGTGTTGCAGGAAGCAAATTTCTGCTTGAAAAAGCTAGCCTTGGGGATTTCACTCAAGCGTCGGGAGCGGATCTGAACCATGCAAAGTTTTTCGGAAGATGGCGCGGTAGGACGGATGTGCCCGTGGGGTTATCTCTCTGTGAGGGGGCCCTGAGGATTCTCGGCGTCCATTTTGAGACCTCCGGCTCAGCGACGCTGAACTGGAACATGGGTATCGCAGTGGTACGGAGAAAGCTAGCGATGTGGAGGGCTAGGTCTTTGACTTTTATGGGCAAGGTTCTGGTCCTAAAGGTGGATGTGTTTCCGTCTCTTTTGTATTTGGCGTACATCTACCCATTGCCGGCTTGTCTGAGGAGGCCTCTAGTGAGGCTTGTGTTTCAGTTCATGTGGGGTGGCAGGTACCACATCTCCCCCTCAAGCTGGACGCAATTTTTGTGTCTTTCTTGTTAACAGAGCTTGCTCATCCAGTGATGAGTATCACTGGAGGCCTCCAGTGATACTTCTTCTCGTATCAGGCGTGAAGCGTAATGTTGTGGTCAAACACAGGTCCTCGGGTGGAACAGCTGCTGTGGCACTTTGACCATGCGGCCAACCCGAGGTTGAAGTAGGTGCGAGGAGGTCAGACAGGCAGGGAGTCCGGCGCCTGTAGCGGCCATCTCGGCAGTGGTCTGGGAGGGAGTGCAGGTGCGGGGCCTGGACAACAGGCTCAAGGACCTGAATTGGTTGAGCTTCCACAAGTGCTTGCCGGTATGTTCCATCATGTACCGGTATAGTTTGGCGCAATCTCCCACCTGTCCAAGATCCTCTTGTGGCAGGGAGGAGACTGTGCGCCATGCCTTTTGGGACTGTGCCTTTGCCGGCGTAGTATGGGCTAGGGCACGAGTGTTAGGTTTGGTAAGAGGGGATTTTGTATTGACGTGGGCCAGGTTAGAGAGAGGTGTAGGGAGAGCGAGAGGGACGGATAGGGACAGTTTTCTGCTCTGGCTTCTCATTAGTCTCTTTAAACGGGGGCTGTGGGAAGCCAGGCAGAACATGGTTAAGACAGGGAAAGATTGGGGGGGTGGAAGGGATAGTGAGGAGGGTGGAAGGAGACTTGAGGGGGAGGATGAAGAGGGAGGAGAGGAAGTGGGGGCAGCATGCTGCCCGGGAGAGGTGGAAGGGGGGGTTTAGGGCTGGGTTTCATTTAGATTTGTAAGGTGATAGATTAGGGAAGGGGAGATAGGGAAAGGTAGTTTGTAGGATAACGGGGAGGGAAGATGCTCCCCTGAGATTTTGTTTTGGGGTTTTTGTTTAGTTAAATTAAAATACCATTATTGGAGTACGAATTAAAATTATGAGTTGTAAAGAATGAATGGTATTGAATGTAATAAATTATTTTTTCACATTCATGCATGCAAAACACTCACTTACATTACTGATTACACACACCGTTGTATATTGTACTTAGTTTACTTTATTTAATAAATATGTTTTGATACTCCTTATCTCCACGTTGTCTCCCTTTTGTTATGGGCTTTGAGCCGGTTCGTGACAAGTGGGCGCTCGTCCGGGATCTTTGAACGTATTCGTTTGGGAGAACGTGGAGGTAATGTTAAATTCTGTACATGTTTGGTTTGCATATTTTGTTTGTTTGAGTTTTGATAGGCCCAGTATTGGTTGCCTTTGTGGTTTGGTTTGTGTGCTGCATTGGAGAGAGTATAATGGTTAGTTTCCAGGCCCTGCCCAGCCTGGAAACTCTTGTTCTACTTTCTGTTGGGACATTGGTCTGAGGATGTGAGTAAATCAGTTGTGTACCTCATGGGAGATTTGGGTAGGGTAGTGGAACTTGCTATCCGGAGCTATAGCCTTTTTCCCCTGATTAGGCTTAGCAACGTGTTTCATTTTTGGCATGGATAAATGTTTTATTTTTGTGTGGTGTCTGTGGACTGAGCAGTTGTCTCGGGGACAAATCCGTGGCTTGGTGGAATTTGCCAGCATGCTGGGGAGTTTTATTTCCTTGCCAGCGGGCTACAGTGCGTAAATACCCACCACAAATCCGCACGAAGACTAGTGAGTAATTGTAGATTTGGGGGAATTGGGGGAAGCTCCGTGTGGTGCTCAGGGTGATTGTCATTTCTCTGGTTGTGGTTTGATGTGCTCAGCAGAGGGGTTGAGCAAAATTATTTACTTATGACTATGGCGTCTTATGTAGAGTTCATTCACTTTCCATCAGAGGAACTGTTAGACTTATGTACTAAAGAACAGCTGTTGAAGATCGCTGAACACTACAAGGTTGAATGATTGAATTAATGAAATTCTGTTACGTTGGGAAGTGAGTATGAATCGTTGGGCGTTGTTGTAAAAATTAAGAAGGACCCTGATGTTCTTTTCATTGGCGTTTGTAGCTGATGCGGTCTCTTGTTCCCTGTTCCTGAATGTTTACGTGACTGGTGTCATGTTCTATCTTTCCTGTCTGTTCCCTTCTAGTCTTGTGTTCTTCTTTACTCTTAAACGTTGCTTCCTGTGCGCAAGGGTTGCTGAGGTCTGTGGAGGAGGAGGTTGGCTGGGGCAGGTGGAGGTGTGAACATGTACCTCGTCAATTTGGGACGCAGGGGCTGTGTCAATTTGGGACGCAGGGCTGTGTCAATTTGGGACGCAGGGGCTGTGTCAATTTGGGACGCAGGGGCTGTTTCAATTTGGGACGCAGGGGTTGTGTCAATTTGGGACGCCGGGGCCGTTATGTTGTTGCGGGGTCCTTGTTGGTCCCCGGTTTTATGGGGGGGGATGTGACAACCCTCTCACTCTGTCTGCCGTATTCTCTTTGTTCTTGTTTCCTTATTAGGATGCCGGTGGGCGGAGTTGGGAGGGTTGTCAGCTACATGGGAAACACCTGGACCCGGTGTCCCAGGATAAATACACCACTTCCCCATTCATGGAGGAGACTCTCTCCAAGGACACCTTTATAGATTTAGTTGTGTATCTTGGTAGTTTTTGGTTGTTTACTTTGGCACCTTTCAACACCCTGCATTATCACATTCATGCATGCAAAACACTCACTTACACTACTGATTACTGATTACACACACCATTGTATATTGTACTTAGTTTACTTTATTTAATAAATATATGTTTTGTTACTCTTATCTCCACGTTGTCTCCCTTTTGTTACGGGCTTTGAGCCGGTTTGTGACAGTGAGCATAAGTTATTTAGCTCATCTGGTAGGCTCGTGTCACTGGGCAGCTCTCGGCTGTGCTTCCCTTTGTAGTCTGTAATAGTTTGCAAGCCCTGCCACATCCGACATGTGTCGGAGCCGGTGTAGTGAGCATGTATACCATGTGTGTGAGATGTATACTTTTATTTCAAAGTAGATATGTTTAAGACTATAAAGAAACACACCGTGTGACCTTGATTTAGCCCACTGCAGTAAAGGATTTTAAACAAGTGGATCAGAAGGAACCAAATCCTAAATGTTGATATTTGGTTGCGTGGTCAACCGAACACAATTTAATATTACTTTTGTAATACAGTAAATAGCCTATCTTACAAACATATGTAACATTCAACCTTAAAATGAGTAACACATCCGTGGCCACATTTTGAGGTTACTACAACTACTGAACAAAAATAGAAACACAATATTTTACAGATGTATAATGGTAATCTGGTCATCGGTCAATTGAAATATATTCATTAGGTCCTAATCTCTGGATTTCACATGACTGGGCAGGGGCTAAGCCATGGGTGGGCAAGGGGAGGGCATGGGCCCACCCCAGAATGGGTTTTCCCCAGAAAAGGGCTTTATTAGGGACAGAAATCCTCCAGTTTCATCAGCTCTCCGGGTGAGGAAGGTGAGGAGGCCGGATGTGGAGGTCCTGGGCTGGCGTGGTTACACGTGGTCTGTGGTTTTTAGTCTGGTTGGACGTACTGACAAATTCTCTAAAATTACATTGGTTGAGCTTATGGTAGAGAAATTCACATTCAATTCTCTGGCAATAGCTCTGGCAATAGCTCTGTTGGACATTCCTGCAGTCGTCTCAAATTGAGGCTTGCCATCTGTGGCATTGTGTTGTGTGACAAAACTGCACATTTTAGTGGCCTTTTACTGTCCCCAGCACAAGGCACACCTGTGTAATGATCATGCTGTTTAATCAGCTTCATGATATGCCACACCTGTCAGGTGGATGGATTATCTTGGCAAAAGAGAAATGCTCACTAACAGGGATGTGAACAAAATTTGAGAGAAATATTATTTTTGTGCAAATGGAAAAATGTCTGGAATCTTTTATTTCATCTCATGAATAATGGGACCAACATTTATATGTAGCGTTTACATTTTTGTTCAGTATATAAATGGCTCCTTAAGTAATCAAAAAAGGGTGCATGTTCAAGATAGCATTCACAGGTCTGTGGAGATCTTCACAATAGCTGTAATCTGGACAGAATCTCAAACAGCATGGATCACTTGCACCATGTACTTTTAATGTCATCTCAACTGCAATCCAGATCATTTGGTTCTGCTATTAGATGAGGCACAATGATAACCCATTAATCCGTTGTATAAATACACAAAATATATTACATTGTATTCCAATTTGAACTGGATGTGCTTTCAAATGGTTGAAAGCACAGTGGTAGACATTTGGGTGACAGCTAAACCAAAAATGTCACGTTCTGACCTTAGTTCCTTTGTTTTGTCTTTTGTTTTGGTATGGTCAGGGCGTGAGTTGGGTGGGTTGTCTATGTTAGTTTTTCTATGATTTTCCATTTCTGTGTTTGGCCTGGTATGGTTCTCAATCAGAGGCAGCTGTCAATCGTTGTCCCTGATTGAGAACCATATTTAGAACAGCCTGTTTTCAATTGTGTTTTGTGGGTAGTTGTTTTCAGTCTTTGTGTGTCGACAACAGACAGAACTGTTCCGGTTGTTTCTTTGTTTGTTATTCAGTGTACTTTATTAAAAAGATGAACACGTGCTGCGCATTGGTCCTCACCTTATTCCACCGACGATGGCCGTTACAAAAAATCAGACAGTTTTTCCATTGGAATTTGGTTGTGCTTTTAGATGGTTGAAAGCATAGTGATAACACATTGGAAATTCAACTAACTTTAGGCTGTCTTTTTGAGTGGGTGAATATAGGTTGTAATCAAATTGATCAACGTCTCAAATATTACCCAATTGTCCACGTTGAAGTGACGTGGTGTGCCCAGTGGGTTACTTCTTAAATGGTTGCTGCCACTGCGGGTACAGGATGGAGGATCAATCTCCTGGCAATTCCACGTGTGTATATGTTACGGATACAAGTATCCTGTGTTCTTTTCTCTCCTTCTCCCCTCACAGGTGAAAATCATCACTCCCCAATCAGTCACCAATTCAATCATCAATCAGAAGACACACCTCCTCCTGTTTCCTACCCTATCACAGTTCCTTTCCCTTGTTTTAAAAACCCTGTCAGTTGTTTGCTCTAGAGCTCAATCTCTCTGTAAATGCCATGTCTGTAGGTCTCTGTGTTTCACTCTCTCGTTGTGTATTAACCTCTCTTTTGTTTGAGCACCTCCATAGCACTTTGTCCTCACCTGTGAGTATTGTTTTGGTTATGGTGTTTGTTTGTTTGCTGGTGGGAAAAGGGGAAACCAAGACAAGTCGCCCATGGGCATACACTACCTGTAGGTAGACTTTGTTAAATACACTAGTTAGAACTGGGCGGACCACCCACTGTATTTTTGTTGTTAAAGTAGGCTAGTCTAGCTTAGGGGTGTTTTTGAATACTTAATGTTTCTTTCCTTGGGTCCAGCTCAGCCCCTTTTCCTGCTCCCCCCCATTACCGTGTGTTTTCAAATAAACCTGGAGTTCGACGGTAGATTTCAGTTGTCGTGGTTATTTCGTTCACACTTTTAAATTATTCCTATTATAATTTGCCTGAGTTATGTTATGGGTCTCATTACCACACCCCCCCCCCTAGATTGTCGGGCGAAAAGGGATCCGTAACTGTATATATCTTGATTTGCAATGCAGTCCAATTCAAAGTGAATTTCTCTGGCCCTATCAGTCGACGTGATTGTTCGGATGTAGCATTGTTTGAATGGCCAATTTCTCTTGCTTTTGCTCAGGCAAAGACTGTGCTCTAGCATGCTGGGACAGAATGAAACCATGCCCTCCAGGTGAATGGCTGACTGATCCCACCTGAGTGTCTCAGATCTCCAAGGAGACTGAGGACACCAACAAAGTAGTGCAGATCAACACAAATACCTGTGGGCAACAGAGCTGTCTTGGCCTCCTGAGTGGCGCAGAGGTCTAGAGGTGTTACTACAGACCTGGGTTCATTTCCCAGGCTGTGCTACAACTCTGGGTGTTCCTTTCCTGGTTGCGGTCCTCACGAGAGCCAGTTTCATCATTTAACGCTTGATGGTTTTTGCGGCTACACTTGAAGAAATGTTTAACGTTCTTGAAATGTCCCAGATTGACTGACCTTCATGTCTTAAAGTAATGATGGACTGTCATTTCTCTTTGCTTATTTGAGTTGTTCTTGCCATAATATGTACTTGGTCTTTTACCAAATAAGGTTATCTTCTGTATACCACTACTACCTTGTCACAACACAATTGATTGGCTCAAACACATTAAGAAGGAAAGAAATTCCACAAATTCACTTTTAACAAGGCACACCTGTGAAATGCATTCCAGGTGACTACCTCGTGAATCTGGTTGAGAGAATGCCAAGAGTATGCAAAGCTGGCATCAAGGCAAAGGGTGGCTACTTGGAAGAATCTCAAATATAAAATGTATTTTAACACTTTTTTTTGCTTACTACATGATTCCATATGTGTTATTTCATACTTTTGATGTCTTCGCTATTATTCTACAATGTAGAAAATAGTAAAAATTAAGAAAATCCCTGGAATGAGTAGGTGTGTCAACTTTTGACTGGTACTTTACATGATATACATGGAGTACACAGTGCAATGAAATGTTTACTTGCAGGTTCACATCTCGACAATGCAACAACATACATTTTTTTTTAAAGTCCCTAAGTGAATAAAAATAAAAGCTCAATCAATTTCACCAATTTAGTAATGGGCAGTTTTTTTCTCTCCAAAGTTTACCAGCCTAGATGAAAATAACAGACCTGAGCCAATTATGTTTACCTGTGGAATTAAATATTTGTATTTTATTTATTTATTTCATCTTTATTTAACCAGGTTAGTTGAGAACAAGTTCTCATTTACAACTGCGACCTTACCAAGATATAGCAACTCAGTGTGACACAGACAAACAATAAACAATAAACAAGCCAATAACACAAACAAGTCAATGTCACAGTAGAAAAAAAAGTCTATATACAGTGTGTGCAAAAGGCATGAGGACGTAGGCAATAAATAGGCCATAGTGGCGAAGAATGACAATTTAGTAGATTATCACTGGTGTGATAAATGAGCAGAAAAGTAAATAAAAACAGTGTGGGGATGAGGTAGGTAGCTTGGGTGGGCTATTTACAGATGGACTATGTACAGCTGCAGCGATCGGTTAGCTGCTCAGATAGCTGATGTTTAAAGTTGGTGAGGGAAATAAAAGTCTCCAGGTTCAGCGATTCAATTCGTTCCAGTTACTAGTGTAACCGATGTCAAATGGCTAGCTAGTTAGCAGTGGTGCGCGCTAATTGCGTTTCAATCGGTGACATCACTCGCTTTGAGACCTTGAAGTAGTGGTTCCCCTTGCCCTGCAAGGGCCGCGGCTTTTGTGGAGTGATGGGTAACGATGCTTCATGGGTGAATGTTGTTGATGTGTGCAGAGGGTCCCGGGTAGGGGCGAGGGGACTGACTAAAGTTATACTGTTACACTGGCAACAGAGAACTGGAAGGAAAGGCGGCCAAATTAGGTGTTGGCTTTGGGGATGATCAGTGAGATATACCTGCTGGAACGTGTGCTACTGGTGGGTGTTGTTATCATGACCAGTGAACTGAGATAAGGTGGAGCTTTACCTAGCATAGACTTATAGATGACCTGGAGCCAGTGGGTTTGGTGACGAATATGTAGCGAGGGCCAGCCGACTAGAGTATAAAGGTTGCAGTGGTGGGTGGTATAAGGGGCTTTGGTAACAAAATGGATGGCACTGTGATAGACTGCATCCAGTTTGCTGAGTAGAGTATTGGAAGCTATTTTGTAGATGACATCGCCGAAGTCTAGGATCGGCAGGATAGTCAGGCCACGGAAGGAGTGTTGTATGGCATTGAAGCTTGTTTGGAGGTTAGTAAACAGTGTCCAAGGAAGGGCCAGAAGTATACCGATTGGTGTTGTCTGCGTAGAGGTGGATCAGGGAATCACCCGCAGCAAGAGCGACATCATTGATATATACAGAGAATTTAACCCTGTGGTACCCCCACAGAGACTGCAAGAGGTCCGGACAACATGCCCTGCGATTTGACACACTGAACTCTGTCTGCAAAGTAGTTGGTGAACCAGGCGAGGCAGTCATTTGAGAAACCAAGGCTATTGAGTCTGCCGATAAGAATACGGTGATTGACAGAGTCGAAACCCTTGGCCGGGTCGATGAAGACGGCTGCACAGTATTGTCTTTTATCGATGGCGGTTATGATATCGTTTAGTACCGTGAGCGTGGCTGAGGTGCTCCCGTGACCTGCTCGGAAACTGGATTGCACAGCGGAGAAGGTATGGTGGGATTCAAAATGGTCAGTGATTTGTTTATTAACTTGGCTTTCGAAGACTTTAGAAAGGCAGGGCAGGATAGATATAGGTCTATAGTAGAGGTCGAACGATTAATCAGAATGGCCGATTAATTAGGGCCAAGTTTTCATAACAATCGGAAATCAGTATTTTTGGGCGCCGATTTGCCAATTATTATTATTTTTAATTAATTAAAATGTTTTTATACCTTTATTTAACTAGGCAAGTCAGTTAAGAAGACATTCTTATTTTCAATGACGGGCTAGGAACGGTGGGTTAATTGCCTTGTTCAGGGGCAGAACGGTAGATTTTCACCTTGTCAGCTCGGGGGATCCAATCTTGAAACCTTACAGTTAACTAGTCCAACGCAATAACGGCCTGCCTCTCTCTTGTTGCACTCCACAAGGACCGGCTGGTAACCTAGCACACACTGAAAAGGTGACAGGTTAGTGGAGGAGTGGCGGAGGGAGTTTTGAGCCATCTCTGCCCAGAGGAGAAACCATTACATCAAAGTTGGATCAGCCTGTAGTGTGGTTTTCCACTTTAATTTTGAGTGTGACTCCAAATCAGGACCTCCATGGGTTGCTAAATTTGATTTCCATTGATAATTTTTGTGTGATTTTGTTGTCAGCACATTCAACTATGTAAAGAAAAAAGTATTTCATAAGAATATTTCATTCATTCAGATCTAGGATGTGTTATTTAAATGTTCCCTTTATTTTTTTAAGCAGTGTATATATATTTTTTCAATTCTTCCTGTTTTCAAACGGTACATTTATATTTCCCAACATTTCGGTGTTTTTTTTCCTCGCCACAAATAAAATTAAACCATTAAACCGTTCAGCGAAATAACAACAATGTCAAATACAGGCAGCCTAGTCAAATATTTAACTAGGCAATTCAGTTAAGAACAAATTCTTATTTACAGTAACGGCCTACCCTGGCCAAACCCGCACGACGCTGGGACAATTGTGCGCCGCCCTATGGGACTCCCAATCACGGCCGGATGCGATGCAGCCTGGATTCGAACCAGGGACTGCAGTGACGCCTCTTACACTGAGATGCAGTGCCTTAGACCGCTGCACCACTCGGGAGCCAAATAAATAACATCCAATCACAATCGTCACTCTCTTGCGGGAAACCTTCACTCTTGCGCAGACATTTAGAAACAAAACATGACAATTTGAAAAATAAGCCACAGGAGTTTGAGCGATAATAATGAGAACTTTTGAGTAGTAAGAAAAACAACAAATACCATTAATAAGAAGGGGCTAGAAACGTCTTATATGGTGAGCTAGGACAGGCAAGCCCCATACTATTGTGGAGGACTTCATTCTTCCTGCTGCCGCGGATATGGCTGGGACAATGCTAGGGAAAAGGACCCCAAAAACTATACAGACAATGCCTTCATCAAACAACACTGTTTCACAACGCATCAGTGACATGTTTTGAAACCATTACTGCTTCGCATGCAAGCCAGTGAATTATATGCGTTACAGCTGGATGAGTCAGACGTGGCGGGCCTGGTACAGCTCATGGTATATGTCCATTACATTTATGGGGGGGTCAATTAAGGAAGACATCCTCTTCTGCAAACCAGGACAACATGAGAGGATATTTTTTAAGTACTGGACAGCTTTCATTCATTCAGATCTAGGATGTGTTATTTTAGTGTTCCCTTTATTTTTTTGAGCAGTGTAATACTAAATTACATTTGTTGAGCACTTCATTTACAGACGTAAATCACAAAGCTCTTTACATTGAGAGCAATCATTAAAATAAAAAAAAAGCTTTAATAAAGGCCTGAAAACAAATGAAAAGATAGCTAGGGCTCCAGTACTATACAATATACACAAAATAATAAGGGAGGTGACAAGGACAAAACAACAGAACTTGAAAATAATGTATGAGACCAACAACAGATACCACAACATAGATCACATAAATCGAAAGCCAGTTTGAAGAAGTGTTTATTGAGCTCAGACTTAAAGGCAGTGGTGGTCTGGGGAGCGCAGGGGTGTGGAGACAGCAGAATGCTCGGTCACCCATTGTTTTTTAGGCGTGTCTTTAAGTGAATGTGAAGACTGCTTGGGGCTGAGGAGTTCACTGAGGTACATTTACATTTAAGTCATTTAGCAGACGCTCTTATCCAGAGCGACTTACAAATTGGTGCATTCACCTTATGACATCCAGTGGAACAGTCACTTTACAATAGTGCATCTAAATCTTAAAGGGGGGGGATGAGAAGGATTACTTATCCTATCCTAGGTATTCCTTAAAGAGGTGGGGTTTCAGGTGTCTCCGGAAGGTGGTGATTGACTCCGCTGTCCTGGCGTCGTGAGGGAGTTTGTTCCACCATTGGGGGGCCAGAGCAGCGAACAGTTTTGACTGGGCTGAGCGGGAACTGTACTTCCTCAGTGGTAGGGAGGCGAGCAGGCCAGAGGTGGATGAACGCAGTGCCCTTGTTTGGGTGTAGGGCCTGATCAGAGCCTGGAGGTACTGAGGTGCCGTTCCCCTCACAGCTCCGTAGGCAAGCACCATGGTCTTGTAGCGGATGCGAGCTTCAACTGGAAGCCAGTGGAGAGAGCGGAGGAGCGGGGTGACGTGAGAGAACTTGGGAAGGTTGAACACCAGACGGGCTGCGGCGTTCTGGATGAGTTGTAGGGGTTTAATGGCACAGGCAGGGAGCCCAGCCAACAGCGAGTTGCAGTAATCCAGACGGGAGATGACAAGTGCCTGGATTAGGACCTGCGCCGCTTCCTGTGTGAGGCAGGGTCGTACTCTGCGGATGTTGTAGAGCATGAACCTACAGGATCGGGCCACCGCCTTGATGTTAGTTGAGAACGACAGGGTGTTGTCCAGGATCACGCCAAGGTTCTTAGCGCTCTGGGAGGAGGACACAATGGAGTTGTCAACCGTGATGGCGAGATCATGGAACGGGCAGTCCTTCCCCGGAAGGAAGAGCAGCTCCGTCTTGCCGAGGTTCAGCTTGAGGTGGTGATCCGTCATCCACACTGATATGTCTGCCAGACATGCAGAGATGCGATTCGCCACCTGGTCATCAGAAGGGGGAAAGGAGAAGGTTAATTGTGTGTCGTCTGCATAGCAATGATAGGAGAGACCATGTGAGGTTATGACAGAGAGAATTGACTTGGTGTATAGCGAGAATAGGAGAGGGCCTAGAACAGAGCCCTGGGGGACACCAGTGGTGAGAGCGCGTGGTGAGGAGACAGATTCTCGCCACGCCACCTGGTAGGAGCGACCTGTCAGGTAGGACGCAATCCAAGCGTGGGCCGCGCCGGAGATGCCCAACTCGGAGAGGGTGGAGAGGAGGATCTGATGGTTCACAGTATCGAAGGCAGCCGATAGGTCTAGAAGGATGAGAGCAGAGGAGAGAGAGTTAGCTTTAGCAGTGCGGAGCGCCTCCGTGATACAGAGAAGAGCAGTCTCAGTTGAATGACTAGTCTTGAAACCTGACTGATTTGGATCAAGAAGGTCATTCAGAGAGAGATAGCGGGAGAGCTGGCCAAGGACGGCACGTTCAAGAGTTTTGGAGAGAAAAGAAAGAAGGGATACTGGTCTGTAGATGTTGACATCGGAGGGATCGAGTGTAGGTTTTTTCAGAAGGGGTGCAACTCTCGCTCTCTTGAAGACGGAAGGGACGTAGCCAGCGGTCAGGGATGAGTTGATGAGCGAGGTGAGGTAAGGGAGAAGGTCTCCGGAAATGGTCTGGAGAAGAGAGGAGGGGATAGGGTCAAGCGGGCAGGTTGTTGGGCGGCCGGCCGTCACAGGACGCGAGATTTCATCTGGAGAGAGAGGGGAGAAAGAGGTCAGAGCACAGGGTAGGGCAGTGTGAGCAGAACCAGCGGTGTCGTTTGACTTAGCAAACGAGGATCGGATGTCGTCGACCTTCTTTTCAAAATGGTTGACGAAGTCATCTGCAGAGAGGGAGGAGGGGGGGAGGGGGAGGAGGATTCAGGAGGGAGGAGAAGGTGGCAAAGAGCTTCCTAGGGTTAGAGGCAGATGCTTGGAATTTAGAGTGGTAAAAAGTGGCTTTAGCAGCAGAGACAGAGGAGGAACATGTAGAGAGGAGGGAGTGAAAGGATGCCAGGTCCGCAGGGAGGCGAGTTTTCCTCCATTTCCGCTCGGCTGCCCGGAGCCCTGTTCTGTGAGCTCGCAATGAGTCGTCGAGCCACGGAGCGGGAGGGGAGGACCGAGTCGGCCTGGAGGATAGGGGACATAGAGAGTCAAAGGATGCAGAAAGGGAGGAGAGGAGGGTTGAGGAGGCAGAATCAGGAGATAGGTTGGAGAAGGTTTGAGCAGAGGGAAGAGATGATAGGATGGAAAAGGAGAGAGTAGCGGGGGAGAGAGAGCGAAGGTTGTGACGGCGCGATACCATCCGAGTAGGGGCAGTGTGGGAGGTGTTGGATGAGAGCGAGAGGGAAAAGGATACAAGGTAGTGGTCGGAGACTTGGAGGGGAGTTGCAATGAGGTTAGTGGAAGAACAGCATCTAGTAAAGATGAGGTCGAGCGTATTGCCTGCCTTGTGAGTAGGGGGGGAAGGTGAGAGGGTGAGGTCAAAAGAGGAGAGGAGTGGAAAGGAGGCAGAGAGGAATGAGTCAAAGGTAGACGTGGGGAGGTTAAAGTCGCCCAGAACTGTGAGAGGTGAGCCGTCGTCAGGAAAGGAGCTTATCAAGGCATCAAGCTCATTGATGAACTCTCCGAGGGAACCTGGAGGGCGATAAATGATAAGGATGTTAAGCTTGAAAGGGCTGGTAACTGTGACAGCATGGAATTCAAAGGAGGCGATAGACAGATGGGTAAAGGGAGAAAGAGAGAATGACCACTTGGGAGAGATGAGGATCCCGGTGCCACCACCCCGCTGACCAGAATCTCTCGGGGTGTGCGAGAACACGTGGGCGGACGAAGAGAGAGCAGTAGGAGTAGCAGTGTTGTCTGTGGTGATCCATGTTTCCGTCAGTGCCAAGAAGTCGAGGGACTGGAGGGAGGCATAGGCTGAGATGAACTCTGCCTTGTTGGCCGCAGATCGGCAGTTCCAGAGGCTACCGGAGACCTGGAACTCCACGTGGGTCGTGCGCGCTGGGACCACCAGATTAGGGTGGCCGCGGCCACGCGGTGTGGAGCGTTTGTATGGTCTGTGCAGAGAGGAGAGAACAGGGATAGACAGACACATAGTTGACAGGCTACAGAAGAGGCTACGCTAATGCAAAGGAGATTGGAATGACAAGTGGACTACACGTCTCGAATGTTCAGAAAGTTAAGCTTACGTAGCAAGAATCTTATTGACTAAAATGATTAAAATGATACAGTACTGCTGAAGTAGGCTAGCTGGCAGTGGCTGCGTTGTTGACTTTGTAGGTTAGCTGGCAGTGGCTGCGTTGTTGACACTACACTAATCAAGTCGTTCCGTTGAGTGTAATAGTTTCTACAGTGCTGCTATTCGGGGGCCAGCTGGCTAGCTAGCAGTGTTGATTACGTTACGTTGCGTTAAAAGAACGACAATAGCTGGCTAGCTAACCTAGAAAATCGCTCTAGACTACACAATTATCTTTGATACAAAGACGGCTATGTAGCTAGCTATGTAGCTAGCTACGATCAAACAAATCAAACCGTTGTACTGTAATGTAATGAAATGAAAATGTGATACTACCTCTGGAGCGAAGCGGAATGCGACCGGGTTGTTGAGTTCTATTCGGTAGACGTTGGCTAGCTGTTGGCTAGCTAGCAGAGTCTCCTACGTTAAGGACGACAAATAGCTGGCTAGCTAACCTCGGTAAATTAAGATAATCACTCTAAGACTACACACTCTAAACTACACAATTATCTTGGATACGAAGACAGCAAAGACAGCTATGTAGCTAGCTAACACTACACTAATCAAGTCGTACAGTGCTGCTAATCGGTGGACGTTTGCTAGCTGGCTAGCTGCTGGGCAGAGCAGTGAAGACTACGTTAGGACGACGAAATACGATAATTACGCAATTATCTTTGATACAAAGACGGCTATGTAGCTAGCTAAGAAGAAATTGCTAAGATTAGACAAATCAAACCGTTGTACTATAATGAAATGTAATGAAAAAGTTATACTACCTGCGGAGCGAAGTGCCGATGCGACCGCTCGCTCCAACCCGGAAGTATTGGGGACCAGAAGCATTAAGGGCTTTTGATGACTAACAGGAGGATTTTGAAGTTGATTCTGAATTGGATGGGTAGTCAGTGGAGAAAGGCTAGAATGCGGGCGATGTGGGCAGATCTCCAGGTTCCCGCAAAGACACTGGCAGCTCTGTTCTGCACAAGCTGCAGCCTGTGGAGGCTTTTTTAAGGGGAGACCACCATGGAAATCATTGCAGTAATCGAGTCGGGAGAGTTTGTATGAACTCTAGCTAGCCAGTAACATTTGTATCAACTACAGCAAGTGATATCTGTATCAATTCTACCCTTGGAACTTTTGAAGAAAATAGCTACCATTTTGAATTTGCAGACAAATTGCATTGACACTCATTTGAATATGAGTAAAGTCCAAATACAGATTAAAGAAGGAAGTAACTCTTGAAATAGTTTGGTCATGCTGCCAACAGGAATGAAATATCAATATGACTGGGTGGGGCCAGCACCAGTGTAGGAGGATATATACAAATAACATGGGAACAGTCATTGTTCTATTATAATCAGATTGCCTTGTGACGTAATGTGGCGGGCCAAACCCTCCATCCCACCTACACAGGCTGAAATTCCAGGCATTTTTTCCTCTTCAAATATCTTACACAGAAAGGGGATTATAATCATTTTCACAATTTCAGAGTGTTATTTCAACCTCATAGTGTGGAAATATCATTTAACAATATATATGTTTTTAACTGCATTGCCCCTTTAATGATTTTTGGAAAGTGTTCGCGTTAAGTATAAACAATAAATAAAATGAACAACTTATTTCTTCAAAAAATGGAAATACATTGGATTGGATATTAAACGATTGATTCATTGGAAGAATGAATCATGTTATGCCTAATGAACACCTTTTCCTCATGGATCAGTGTTAGGGTATATTGCACTTTCTCGAGTTGGACATCTTCCCATTAAGAGTCTCATTCAATTCCTGAAACCCCAACCTGGAAGGGATACTCAAACTAAAACAGCATGCATGTCATTTGTAGGTAAGTACCCTTTCAATTAAAATAATACAGTGTAGCTCCTTCCTCATAGTTGAACTACTAAAGAGTTTCAGTCATTAGCAATCCACACAGGAAACAGGTCTGGAGCACTGAGATAATTAAGCAATTAGGCACGAGTGGGTGTAGTACGTGCTTATAAACTGGTTACCAACGTAATTAGAACAGTAAACAGTACTTTTTTTTGCCATACCTGTGGTCATACCCACGGCTTTCAGCCAATCAGCACTCAGGGCTCGAACCACACAGTTTATAATACAGTATATTCTGTCAAAGGGCATTTTTGCCACACATCGCTGACTGAAATAATGCATTTTGCCCTCACATTATGTCCCGTTTGATACCAAAACCCAATAGAATTGTATGCATTGGGTAATAAAATAGCTTCATTATTGTTCATATGCATGTTTATGCATGCGGCTTATATCTCATGACAGGTGGCACAAGATTTACTTGGTGGGCTGATAGAGTAGTGTGAGCATTCCAATTGGGTATATAGAACAATTCTGATTGGAAAAACACCCTTTTCATAGTTAAATAAACCCATACTGTTTCTTTTACATTTTTATTTGAAATACGGTTCCTGAAACTGGTGGATTGCGTATCCAGGCCAGCACAGTAGCCTACAACTTGAGTTGGTTTAACATGGCCTGGCTCAGTAGTGTGTAAAGGGTGCTAGACATTTTAGCCCGACGCAGTTTGCTATTAATTGAATAAGTAAGACAAATGAGGTATTTCTCAGATAGTAACAGTGTCTCTCTAACCATTTGGTCGATCTCTCTCCACTAGGCTACAGTGCTTTGCGCTGTCACTGACAGCCATGCAGGTTCATTGTTCCAAGCCCATTCAAAGGATGTGTCCCAAATGGAAACCTATGGGGGTCTGGTCAAAAAGTAGTGCACTATAATGAGAAGAAGCAGTGGGACCCAAACCATCAGTCACTGTGATTGCACCCTATCCCAGCCTGCACTTTGAGCCAACAACTGAGTGTGTATGTTTTTGTGGTACCTGCCTGGTAAAGTAAAGTTTAAATTACCCTGACAGTAAAACCAACATTGGGACACGTGATGAGGACTAGCTTTGGGGAAATGACTCTCTTTGAGGCCAGTCAGTGCTAATATAGAGCAGAATATATAACTACAGCTCAAGCAGACCAGTTAGAAGTGGAGCAGATCAATATCCAATGTCCTAAATGGCACCCAATTATAAAAAAGTGCACTACTTTTGACTGGAGCCCTAGTCAAAGACAGGCACCAAATACGAGAATAGGGTGCCATTTGGGACATGGACATACAGTATGATCTTTATGAAAATGAACTTAAACCAGTTGGACCATTTACCAGAGATTCCCCCTCATGGAAAATGTGTCCTATCTTCACGAGGCACTTATCATAGCATGCGACAATCGAAAGCAGTAAACATCTGGTCTCATGTCATCACGTTTTATAAATCTTTGGGAGATAAATCTGTTTCTCATTTTACCCCTCTCTCTCCATAGCTCCAGGGAGCATACACAACTTGATGACATCAAAATTATTCATTGGGAAATTGCTGAACCCATTGTCTGCACTAGCTTTCATCAAACAGTTGATCAATATGTTGTGTTCTGAATATATATTCGTAGACAACATTATTGATGTGCCTGTCTGTTGAGATGCCGAAGTATTGCGAAGGCACGCAGACAGCGCTAGATCTGAATAGTCTGAATGATTTGCGGTGAATTGCTGGGAATGCTGATCAAAGAGCTTTCTATTAACCTCCAATTAAAATTTAGTAAGTCAATCCTGCCGCTTTTAAGTATTGTTTTGGGCTAATGACTGCAGGAGAGCCCAGATGTTTCACCCAACAACAGAACTGGTTAGAGGGGTTTCTGAAGATTCAACTGAGCTGTAATAACTGTATTCAGGCTGTTAGCATATGACTGGGATGGGAACTATGACAATTGACACACTTGATCACTGGACCAATGATTGGTATCCCCAACTACGTGAATTTGCAAAGAAAACAATTTCACATTTATATGTTTTCAGAGAATAAGGATGTCATGACACGACATTTTTTTTTATACATGTTATTGGGCTTGAATATACAATCACCATCTGTCCTTTTGGGGCCTTCAGGACCAGGGATAGAAACTTGGAACATGTCAGAGGAAGCATCTTAGGCACCACAGTTGCACAAAAGTTCTTTATTACTGTGCCATACAAAATAGAGAGGCGATGTTTAGAGGATTCTCTTCACGGTCCACCTCACAGCGACTGCACAGAAATCAGTCAAAAAAAACAACAAAAACTCCTGGGAGGTTCCACAGCCGATACAAAAAACAAAGTAAAAATCAGGGGGTCCAACCCAGAGTCCAATGTGTGTTCCCTGTCCAGTGACGTCATCGTGGGAACTACTTCTTGGCGTAAGTGATCTTCATGGCGCATTGGGCCGTAATCCGGAAGCCCTGCAGTGCATCTTTGGCCACTCCCGCCTGGCCCTCGCTCTCAAACTCTACAAAGGAGATGTCGTGTTTGCCAGGGACGAGTCGCACCTCTTTGAAACCAGGGAATCTATGAGGGAGGCGAAATGTTCAGAAATCAGAAATGTAATGAATAGAGCTGACATGATCTCCCTTTTCTACATGGTAGATAAGCAGGTTTGTTCGACACAATGCATTTCTATCTCAACGTCCTGTAGTTTTGCACCCTCTTAAACAGAGCTCCAGTTGCCATTCTGCAAAATATCATACATCAAAGACTTCACCACCTGGCAATGGTGAAGTCTGAATAATATAAAGCTGAGGTTCTTAAACTTTTTCAGCTCGGAGATCAACATTATTTAAATTTAACCAGGCAAGTCAGTTAAGAACAAATTCTTATTTTCAATGACTGCGTAGGAACAGTGGGTTTACTGCCTGTTCAGGGGCAGAAATTAGAAATTGACCGTCCTCCTGTGACCCAAATCGTCCTCCAACGACCCAAATTAAGAAGAAATAGTGTGTGATTATACGTGTATTCTCATAACTCACAACCTACCTCTCTCACATGCCCAAGGGCTCCTACCCATATTTTAAGAAACCCTGATATAAAGCAACTACTGTATATTTCACAAGTTCACGAGCCAGACTCAATAACAAATGCAATCAGGCATCTAGGGGAGTTTACTCATTTGACAACAAGATCATTCAATACTCACTGATTGAACAGCATGGAGAGCATCATTTCATTCGTTTCCTCTGGCAGGTTATTAAGGAATAAAATGTAGTTGGGTGGATTGTCTGGGACCTAAAAAGACAAAGAAATCAGTCTGTGATTGTCACATAAAACCTTCCCATGGAACATTTTTGCAGCTTAGTCAATATGCAGAGCAGACTATCTGTAGCCCTCCGACAGTTAAACCAAACAGGGCGTATCAAAACAGCAAAAGGCTCCTTAAGTAGTGAGAGAAGAGATTTTTTGCAAGAACACAAGTCACTTCAACATCGCGCTTATTAAGAGTCCATCATCACTAGTGATTTAGTCCGTCACACACAGGGGACGTTTGCTGAGTAAACAACTCCATATACACCTCAATGGAGTTGAGTTGCGACGCGTGTCGGCGGAGTGTACCCCCTAGTCACAGTCGGTATCAGTCGATACTCGGGAAAAAAAAATGCATTCTTTACTGTGTAACTTGTACCTATGTTTCTCCTGTGTAACTACGTTATTTTCTTTGGGTGGTGCAAACCATATTTTTTTATATTTTTAAACAGCATTTGACGCGACCGCTGCCCAGGGAGCCGTTGTCTGTCAACGGAGAAGGCACAGCCACATCACTGCACGGCTGATTCTTTTTTGGGGGGGGCAGGGGATACATAGAATGTGATTCCTTATCAAAAACTATGGAATTCAACTCTATAACAAATCAGGACAAGCATTTAGCATTAAATCATTTATAGAAGTATCACGTGATAGCGCATGTTCGAAGTCACTAAACTTCACATTCTATTGGAACACAGTGGATTACACAGAGCAATCTGACAGACGTCACATAAAATTGTATCTTTTATCAAACACTTACAGATGGCAGCAGGAAAAGAACACAGTTACACAGGACAAACAGTTTACTCAGCAAACTAGGTTATAATTCTTGATAGGGCTAGAAAGGCTTACCTGCATGGTTGTTGGAGCATTGTTTGTGTTGGCTGATCCCTGTTAATAGAAAGGATAAACAAGTTACGAAAACAGCGTTGGAGTACAATTTCTGACTACATTCAAAAGCGCACAGGGTGGCTATGTGCAATAGGTTGACAAATACTCGTGCCCTTTGGCAGGGGTAGGCAACTAGATTCAGCCTCGGGACAAACTTTGTCAGAGCGGATGGTCGGGGGCCAGAGCATAATTATAACAAATCTAAGTAGTGCCTTCTATTTGATTTTGCACCGTCTCTACGCACACTCACAGGACTCTACACACTTATTTTTATTTGACCTTTATTTAACTAGGCAAGTCAGTTGAGAACAAATTCTTATTTACAATGACGGCCTAGGAACAGGGGCAGAATGACAGATTTTGTATCTTGTCGGCAACCTTTCGGCTACTGGCCTAGCGCTCTAACCAGTAGGCTACCTGCCGCCACTCATGCACCATGACACTCGAACACACACACTTCATTTGTTCACACATATGACATGTACACACGTCTATACTGACACACGTACTCACATATACGCTGCTGCTACTCTATTTATCATATATCCTGGTGCCTAGTCACCTTACCCCTAAACACATCTACTACCTATTTCTCCAGTATCCCTGCACATTGTAAATATGGTAATGGAACTGAACCTGTAAATAGCTTACTTACTTTCTTGTGTTCTTATTATTTCCATTTTTGTTCTACCGCATGTTATTTTTAGTGCTACATTGATCTTGATTACTGAATTGTTGGGTTAAGAGCTGGCAAGAAAGGCGCTTCACTATACTTGTGCACACGACAATACAATTTGAAAAATGTCATACATTGAGACACGATCACATACAGTCGAAGTCGGAAGTTCACATACACCTTAGACAAATACATTAAACTCAAGTTTCACAATTCCTGACATTTAATCCTGGTAAAAATTCCCTGTCTTAGGTCAGTTAGGATCCCCACTTTATTTTAAGAATGTGAAATGTCAGAATAATAGTAGAGAGAATTATTTATTTCAGCTTCAATATCTTTCATCACATTCCCGGTGGGTCAAAAGTTTACATACATCATTGCCTTTAAATGGTTTAACTTGGGTCAAACGTGTTGGGTGAATTTTGGTCCATTCCTCTTGACAGACCTGGTGTAACTGAGTCAGGATTGTAGACCTCCTTGCTCACACATGCTTTTTCAGTTCTGCCAACAATTTTTGTATAGGATTGAAGTTGGGGCTTTGTGATGGCCACTCCAATACCTTGACTTTGTTGTCCTTAAGCCATTTGCCACAACTTTGGAAGTATGCTTGGGGTCTTTGTCGATGTGGAAGACCCATTTGCGACCAAGCTTTAACTTCCTGACTGATGTTTTGAGATGTTGCTTCAATATATCCACATTTTTCCACCTCATGATGCCATATATTTTGTGAAGTTCACCAGTCCCTCCTGCAGCAAAGCACCCCCACAACATGTTGCAGCCACCTCCGTGCTTCACGGTTGGGATGGTGTTCTTCAGCTTGCTAGCCGCCACCTTTTTCCTCCAAACATAACGATGGTCATTATGGCCAAACAGTTCTATTTTTGTTCCATCAGACATTTCTCCAAATAGTACAATCTTTGTCCCCATATGCAGTTGCAAACTAGTCTGGCTTTTTTTTTTTTTAAATGGTGGTTTTGGAGCAGTGGCTTCTTCCTTGCCGAGCAGCCTTTCAGGTTATGTCGATATAGGACTTGTTTAACTGTGGATATAGATACTTTTGTACCTGTTCCCTCCAGCATCTTCACAAGGTCCTTTGCTGATGTTCTGGGATTGATTTGCACTTTTCGTACCAAAGTACATTCATCTCTAGGAGACAGAACGAGTCTCCTTTCTGAGCGGAATGACGGCTGTGTAGTCCTATGATGTTAATACTTGCATACTATTGTTTGTACAGATGAACATGGTACCTTCAGGCGATTGGAAATTGCTCTCTAAGGATGAACCAGACTTGTGGAGATCTACAATTTATTTTCGGAGGCTAATTTCTTTTGATTTTCCCATGATGTCAAGCAAAAAGGCACTGAGTTTGAAGGTAGGCCTTGAAATACATCCACAGGTACACCTCAAAATATGTCAATTTGACTAATTGAGGCCAATTAAGGCTATCAGAAGCTTTTAAAGCAATGACATCATTTTCTGGAATTTTCCAAGCTGTTTAAAGGCACAGTCAAAGTGCATTTAAACTTCTGACTAGAGGTCGACCGATTAAATCGGGGCCGATTTCAAGTTTTCATAACAATCAGATATCGGTATTTTTGGGCGCCAATTCGCCTTTTTTTAATCATTATTTAACTAGGCAAGTCAGTTAAGAACACATTCTTATTTTCAATGACGGCCTAGGAACGATGGGTTAACTGCCTCGTTCAGGGGCAGAAAGACAAATTTTCACCTTGTCAGCTCGGGGGACACAATCTTGCAACCTTACAGTTAACTAGTCCAACGCAGTAACGACCTGCCTCTCTCGTTGCACTCCACAAGGAGACTGCCTGTTACGCAGATGCAGTAGGCAAAGGTAAGGTGCTAGCTAGCATTAAAATGATATTTAAAAAAAAACAATCAATCATAATCACTAGTTAACTACACATGGTTGATGATATACTTGATATTATCTAGTGTGTCCTGTGTTGCATATAATCTGACTGAGCATATAAGCATACAAGTATCTAAGTATCTGACTGAGCGGTGGTAGGCAGAGGCAGGTGCGTAAACATTCATTCAAACAGCACTTTTGTGCGTCAAGCATTGCACTGTTTATGACTTCAAACCTATCATCTCCCGAGATGAGGCTGGTGTGACCAAAGTGAAATGGCTAGCTAGTTAGCGCGCGCTAATAGCGTTTTAAACTTCACTCGCTCTGAGCCTTGGGATGGTTGTTTCCCTTGCTCTGCGTAGGTAACGCTGCTTCGATGTGGTGGCTGTTGTCATTGTGTTGTTGGTTCGAGCCCAGGGAGGAGCAAGGAGAGGGACGGAAACTATACTGTTACACTGGCAATACTAAAGTGCCTATGAGAACATCTAATAGTCAAAGGTAAATGAAATACAAATGGTATAGAGGGAAATAGTCCTATAATAACTACAACCTAAAACTTCTTACATGGGAATATATGAAGACTCATGTTAAAAGGAACCGACAGCTTTCACATGTTCTCATGTTCTGAGCAAGGAACTGAAACGTTAGCTTTCTTACATAGCACATATTGCACTTTTACGTTATTCTCCAACACTGTTTTTGCATTATTTAAACCAATTTGAACATGTTTCTTTATCTACTTGAGGCTGAATTGAGTTTATTGATGTATTATATGAAGTTAAAATAAGTGTTAATTCAGTATTGTTGTAATTGTCATTATTACGAATACATAAAAAAAAAAAAGTTTTTTAAATTGACCGATTTAAATCGGTATTGGCTTTTTTGGTCCTCCAATAATCGGTATCGGCGTTGAAAAATCATAATCGGTCGACCTCTACTTCAGACCCACTGGAATTGTGAAACAGTGAATTATAAGTGAAATAATCTGTTTCATGACTCCAACCTAAGTGTATGTACATTTCCAAATTCAACTGTAGGTCTCTTGGGAACATATTTCCTAAATTAAACAAATGTTAGCTGAATTCCTGGTGATTTTACAGTCTTTTTTTACCCAAACAAATGGGGCCAAAAAAAAGCCGGCAGTTGAGCAGGTTGCCGACCCCTGCCCTACAGGCTCTGGTCAAAAATATTCACTATAATATATGGTATAGAGAATAGGATGCCATTTGGGACGCAGTCATATAGCCTATGTGCTGATGCTGGCACTAATACAGTGCTCACTGAGCTGTATTCAGCCATAAGCAAACAGGAAATCACTCATCCAGAGGCGGCGCTCCTAGTGGTTGGGGACTTTAATGCAGGGAAACTTAAATCCATTTTACCTCATTTCTACCAGCATGTTAAATGGGCAATCAGAAGAAAAAAAGAAAAAAATTAACTCGATACCACTTTTACTCCACACAGAGAGATGCATACAAAGCTCTCCCTCGCCCTCCATTTGGCAAATCTGACCATAATTCTATCCTCCTGAATCCCGAGTGGGTAGTGCGTACAATCCAGTACACCACGGGGCCAAGCTTTCTGCCATCCATGACCTCTATACCAGGCGGTGTCAGAAGAAGGCCCTAAAAATTGTCTAAGACTCCAGCCACCCTAGTCATAGACTGTTCTCTCTGCTACAGCACGGCAAGCTGTACTGGAGCGCCAAGTCTAGGTCCAAAAGACTTCTTAACAGCTTCTACCCCAAAGGAACAAGACTCCTGAACATTTAATCAAATGGTTACACGGACTATTTGAATTGCCACCCTCTTTTATGCTGCTGCTACCCTCTGTTCATTATCTATGCATAGTCACTTTAAAAACGCTACCTTCATATTACCTCAATTAACTGATGCCCTCGCACATTACCCTGTACCCCCCGTATATAGCCCTGCTACTGTTATTTTACTACTTTAATTATTTACTTTTATTTTTCACTTAACATTTACTTGTCTTAAAACTGCATTGTTGGTTAAAGGGCTTGAAAGTAAGCATTTCACTGCAAGGTCTACACCTATTATATTCTGCGTACGTGACAAATAACATTTGAAAATGTGATTTGATGTACTATACTAGTCTCACCAGTGCTGGTTTCTTGGCCACGTTGGCCACTTGATCTTGAGCCTTCTTCTTCCTGTCCTTCTTCTTGTCCTTGTCCCCAAATGTGCCTCTGATTTTGGAGATCACCTCAGAGTCTGTCTTAGCATACTGAATGCGCTGAAAATAAGAGACAATAAGATTTTTGCTTAGCACAGACCTGGGTCGTATTCACTAGAAACCAAATGGAAGAAAACAGACCAAAAAGCTGAGGAACTGCCTGAACTTGTCCACTAAGAAACTCCCCATTTTCACAGCAAAATGTTTAGCTGCTACGGTGCAAAAAGTTTTGCTCATATATGGTAATGAATACCACCCTGTACTACTCCCATTTGTGAAACTAAGTAGTAACTTACCATGGGCTTATTGTAGAAAGGAAAACCTTGAAGTTGACGCAGTGAGTTCGTAGCCGAGGCAAGCTCTTTGAACACCACAAACGCTTGCCCTCTCATCTTCATGGTTTTCATGGCAACAATGTCCATGACTTGCCCAAACTGAGAGAACAGGGCATAGAGTGACCGCTTCAGTTCTAGAAGGCAACAAAAAAATGTTACTTAACTGTTGTTACTTATATATAGACAATTGACACAGACAAATAAATCTATGTAAACTTACTACAGCTCCAGTACATGAGGATAAATAGCTATCTATTCCTGAAGGAATGCTGTAGCTAGAGACATGATCTTGGAACAAAGTTGCACTGTGATTCTTACCATCCTTCTTGATCTTATCATTTACATTATTGATGTAAATGGTGTGGTTTGGTCGAATATCCATGATTAACAACTTCCCCCTGGCGCTCTTTCACCTGGAACAACAAAACAAAAACATAGCCACATTAGCTGGGCACTATTTTTTTTAAACAAAATGAACAAATAAAGAAATAAATGAAAAACAAGCGGGGTACTTTAGCTTGCTAGCTAGCTTTAGCTACTACTGGCTAGCTAGTACAGTACAATGAATGAAGCGGTGAGGCACGCTAACTAGCATTAGCTAGCTATTTAACATTTCTAGTAAGCTTCATCACCTCGAACTGATAGCTGGTGCCGCTGACCAGACAGATTAAACAGATCAATATGTATATGTATGCAAACAGAGCATTTCCTGAGCCCTGATTGCAGATAAACTGACTTGAGACTGCGAGAACACTCACCTCTCTCTACACACTTTCAAGAAAGCACAGGAAGTAAATGTGTGCGCGCTGGTTCATGGTTCTTCTTCGGTTAATCAACAGTTCTCTACCGCCACCGTCTGTACAGGAGTGTAACTATTTCCCCCACGAATGTAATTTGTCTTCACCGAGTACCCGTATCAGCTTTGTGATTTACTATCGTATGACACTTCGTGTGTTTGATTATTTTTTTCTGTGACGGTAATGTTAGCAGGCTAATATAAAGTGCACGCTCAAGTCTCAGGGAGGCGCATAAAGTAGCTAGCCCCCTTCTTTTGAAAGTAAACGTGGCTCTGTGTGTAACCGGTCGGGTGGTACAAAGGAAATTGGAAACAGACTCAAGATACCGAATCGCGCTTAGCCAGCTGGTTTTGGGTGCTAGCCACATTTATTTGTACTTCTCACGATTGGGTTGTTCCTTTCAAGGATACCTGGATCTAGTAGCAGGTGACGCCGACAAAACAGGGATGTGCAATGGCATCGGTGCGGGTGGCTGTCCGGCTCAGGCCTATTGACAGACGGTAAGTAAAGAAAAAAAACATGCTAAACAAAAACGGCCAAATTATGCTATTGTTGTTGTTACTGGTTATATTGTTTCCTTTGAAGAGAGGCGCCCGGCTGGACACTGGCTCACTGTGATACATTGTAACCATTTCGAACGTCTAACAGTTTAACACATTCTAATTTGAATGGCCATGTTGCAGTAACACTGCGTATTATATTTTGTCATAACAAGCACTGACGTTGCCACAACTGGGTCTTCCAACATTTAGAGGGAGACAACATTTGGGATTTAAAAGCCAACCCCACTCAAAGGAGCACGGGCCCACCACACACCACATTGCTAATCTACCAATAAGAACGCCTGGAGGTTGGCACAAACACACATTCGTTTATGTAGCAGACAGCTGGCAAGGTGAACAGGTTAACCAACAAAACAAACATGAAGAATAGGAACTAGTGCTACCATGGCTGTGCTGTGTCCGGTATTGGGAGTTATAGTATTAGCAGCCACCCAGGGATTATGGGATACCTTAATCATTTTCTGATCTCTATCAAGAATTGCATGGCATTTTTTTTTAAATCGCAAACTATTTCCTACAGTAAATAGGATGCATACATAGCTACATGATAGAAGACAACCACTCTGCCACTTACTCTACACATCTATGCTGGGGTGGCAGGTAGCCTAGTGGTTAGAGCGTTGGGCCAGTAACCGAAAGGTTGACGATCAAATCCCCAAGCTGATAATGAAAAATCTGTCGTTCTGCCCCTGAACAAGGCAGTTAACCCACTGTTCCTAAGCCGTCATTGTAAATAAGAATTTGTTATTGCCTAGTTAAATAAAAAAAAAGGTTAAATGTAGGTGTGTGAAATATTATGTACAGATTCCAAATAAGATTCACTATGAACCTGTGGGGGAAAACAAGGAAGGATTCTGAAGGAAGTGACCTTTGACACATTTTTATACTAATTGGCCTAGAGTATAACCTGATCCAGTTGGCATTGTGTTAATGGTAATCTGTTAGGCACCAGAAAGTACGGTGTTATTTCATTACTTTATGTCATATTGGAAAGGCCACTAATAATAAAAGCTTGAACTGAATACTTCCACAGAGAGACTAGGAATAGTCATACCAAGAGACATTTCCTCCAGACCTTTAGTGATCAATTAAGCACATATGAACTAAGAGGATTCCGTTGGCATTCTTCCCGGCCCCAGACGGCATACACTAGCCCGATCTTAGAGAGAATGTAGCCTTCTGATTAATTAATCACAGTAAATGTGTGTATGTTGTCTTTTGTTGCTAATGTAACTGGTACCTTTCTTGTTGGTCCAATTTGTGAATCACAAAGTACTGCATTTTGGTAATCATTTTTTAAAAACTCTGATGCTCCTTCATTGGTTCACTGTCTCTGTTGCATCCTGGTTTGGCTCAAAGAAAGGTGAAGGTTAGTTATTTGGAAGTATTAACCTGTTTTGATTTTTACAGGGAGAAGGACTTGACTGCCAAAAACATAATTGAAATGAAAGGGGACAAGACCACCATTACAAACTTGAAGGTCATTTTAAGTTTTAAACTGCATTTCTATTGCAATAATAAAGCGTTGTGAGGGTTTGGCCGGGGTCGCCATTGTAAATAAGACTTTGTTCTTAACTGACTTGCCTAGTTAAATAAAAATTCACTCCACTTTGTCTTTACAGTATATTTCATCCTATTTTGTTGTATTTAATTAGATACCAGATGGCATTACCGGGGATTCGATGAGGGAGAGTAAAAAGACCTTCACCTATGACTTCTCCTATGACTCCGCTGACAGTAAAAGCAACACCTTTATCTCTCAGGAAAAGGTAAATGTCATATTTCAGTCGGAAAATGTTATCTGGACTAACACTTTCTGTTTAAAAAAAAAATTCATTTTCAAATGTTTTTGTTGTTGTTGTCCAAATCAGATTATAGTCAAAGCAGCTTACATTTGCCTCTGTTCAGCAGTCATTTACATGTTTTTAGTTGTAGGACATTTTGTTATGGATGGAAGTTCAATGAGTCAAAACAGTTGGCTAATGTTCTGATAGTATAGCCCACATGTTGACTCCCAAGCTTCTGACATAAGATATGACTTACTGTTGCGCAACCTTTAAACGAAAATCATAACATTGCATCATACAGGAGTCAAAGTAGATTTAATTTCTTACTGGTACAGTACATTATCACATACACACATTTTTTGGGAGGCTGAAACAGAATGACTTAGAATCCCTGTTAAGATCTATGTGGGCCTAAAAGTACAGATTTGTTGTTTCATTTGAATGTATTGCATTTTTAATGTGGCATTAACATAAACAGTCATGACATTTTCATCTGATTATCAAACAATTAGAGGACAATGTTCCTGTAAGCCTGGCTATTTGCTCACGTTCCTCCACTATAAAATAATTCCTGAATGCGTACAGTGCACTGTGCACCCGCCATTTGATGAATGGATGTAACAAAACACCAAGAGGTGTAATGAATGACATTCAGTGATTTTTGTTTTTGATTAGGCTTACACTTGTAACCTGAATTGCTGTGTCCACTGTCCACGTACATCTTGGTCCCAGCCACTCATCTTTGCCTCTGCAAAATGTGTTATCGCCAAACCACATCGCATTTTGAAGCGTATTGCACACAATTGCCAACTTTTCATGTGGATGACATGCGGTAATGATAAATAATATTTTAGAGGTCTACAGTTTTCTTGGAATCTTTGTTTTAATTATTGTGATATGTTCAACCGGTACAGCGTACCCCCACTATTTATTTTGACGGTTCTCTGTCCTGGACCTTATCGGCTTACTTTCACCCCTGGCATCATGTCAGTGCAGTTTCAATCGTAACACAGCCTATGAGCTAATTGTTATAAATGTGTTTTAAAACTATGCATAGATGAATTCCATATTTTTGACTTTGTACTGTATTGGCTAGATTCTTTCTTTCACTGACTGCTTACAGTGAGATATGTTTGAGGTAGTTAGATCTGGGGCCTGTTCAGGAGGTCGCAACTTTACGGAACATTCAGATCTAAATGTACTGTTTGGAACCAATGAGGGCCTGTCATTGTGAATTGTATCAGCTACATTACATTCCAATTTGCCAAAGCTCTGAACATTTCACCTTATTGAACAAGCCCATGTTTGCCCTCTTCCTTTGCAGGTGTTCAAAGACTTGGGCTCAGATGTTCTCAAGGCTGCGTTCCAAGGCTACAATGCCTGCATCTTTGCCTATGGCCAGACCGGCTCGGGGAAGTCCTACACCATGATGGGAAATCCAGTGAGATGAACATTCCCTTTCTTGGCCTGTGGTCATAAAACATATTGGAGTAGGAGCGCTGATCTAGGATCAGGTCTCCCTTGTCTATATAATCTTGTTCATAATTATCCTACTCTGAGACGCTTTATGAATACAGGCCCAAATCAAAGACTGGGCTGTGTTCAGCAGTTCACATGATTAAATATATGAATGATTAAATATACAGGAATGGAATGCATTTCAATGAATAGGGGTGCCTTGTTAATTTGTGTAATTCCTTTCCTTAATGCATTTGAGCCAATTAGTTGTGTTGTGACAAGGTAGGGGTGGTATACAAAAGATAGTCCTATTTGGTAAATGACGATGTCCATATTATGAGAAGAACAGCTCAAATAAGCAAAGAGAAACGACAGTCCATCATTACTTTAAGACATGAAGGTCAGTCAATCTGGACAATTTCAAGAACTTTGAAAGTTTCTTCAAGTGCAGTCGCAAAAACCATCAAGCGCTACGATGAAACTGGCTCTCATGTGGACCGCCACAGGAAAATAATCCTCAGAGTTACATCTGCTGCAGAGGATAAGTTCATTAGAGTTAACTGCACCTCAGGTTGTAGCCCAAATAAATGCTTCAGAGTTCAGGTAACAGACATCTACATCAACTGTTCAGCGGAGACCGTGTGAATCAGGCCTTCATGGTCAAATTGCTGCAAAGAAACCACCACTAAAAGCACACCAATAATAAGAAGAGACTTGCTTGGGCCAAGAAACACGAGCAATAGACATTTAGATCGGTGGAAATCTGTCCTTTGGTCTGAGTCCAAATTTGAGATTTTTTGTTCCAACTGCCATGTCTTTGTGAGACACAGAGTAGGTGAACTGATCTCAGCATGTGTGGTTCTCACCGTGAAGCATGGAGGAGGTGGGGGGTGCTTTGCTTGTAACACTGTTGGTGATTGGTTTACAATTCAAGGCACACTTAACTAGCAGAGCTACCACAGCATTCTGCAGCGAAGAAAAACCCTTGAATGAGTAGGTGTGTCCAAACCTTTGACTGGAACTGTATAACGTACAACAATCATGCCTCTCAAACATGGAGATAAGGAATCAGGTCTACTCTGTTCATGACATTTCTGGAACTTTCCACAACATTTGCCTACTCAACAGAGCTGTTGTTTTTATTATCAGACTATTGGGACTTCAATCAGTCGTGGAAACCCTAAGCAAATATCACAGTGACGAAGGAGGGCATTGACAGTCCTGTTTAGGGGAAGTCTAGGGGAAAGTGATTAGGGTAAGTCTAGGGGAAAGTGATTAGGGGAAAGTACAAGTTAAAGTTCAGTGTCAGTTTTATCTGTGGCCTCTTGTATTGGATTGTTTTGGAGAAAGACTAAAGCCAAACATGTGACATATTAAGAGTTTTCCCTTTAATGAGTAATGGATTATTTTAAGATCTATTCTGTAACATATCAACAGGTTTCCTCAATCCAGTCCTCCACTGAACAGGGTCAATTATTGTCAGGTTTAACGTCAAATTATCGTCTGCGATTGATTAAGTGTTTGATCTATGGATTTATTTTTCATCAGGGAGATGCTGGTCTCATTCCACGGATATGTGAGGGTCTGTTCAGCCGGATTGCTGGGATGACTCGTTGGGATGAGGCCTCCTTCCGCACCGAGGTCAGGTAAGAGAACTCTGTCCATTGTCATTCTCTGGAATGAAAAAAAAGAGAAACGTTTTTATTTAACCAGGCAGGGCAGTTGAGAACAAGTCCTCATTTACAACTGCGACCTGTCCAAGATAAAGCAAAGCAGTGCGACACAAACAACAACACAGAGTTACACATAAACAAACGTACAGTCAATAACACAGCAGAAAAAAATATATGTACGTTGTGTGTAAATGTAGGGAGGTTGGCAATAAATAGGCCATAGAGGAGAAAGAATCAAAATGTAGCATTAACACTGGAGTGATAGATGTGCAAGTAGAGATACTGGGGTGCAAAAGAGCAAGATGATAAATGACATGGGGATGAGGTAGTTGGGTGTGCTATTTACAGATTGGCTGTGTACAGATACAGTGATCGGTAAGCTGCTCTGACAGCTGATGCTTAAAGTTAGAGAGGGAGATATGTCTCCAGCTTCAATTTAAGAAGCTTAAAGGAATAATCCACTCAAAAACAATACTTTTGGTATTTGTTGCATTAGTCCACTCTTGATACTGTGACAAAATGTTGTGCATGTCAGCAATAAAGTTTTCAAGA
This sequence comes from Oncorhynchus gorbuscha, assembly GCF_021184085.1. Lineage (NCBI taxonomy): Eukaryota > Metazoa > Chordata > Actinopteri > Salmoniformes > Salmonidae > Oncorhynchus > Oncorhynchus gorbuscha. The sequence continues at coordinate 15,342,035 of NC_060198.1, forward strand.
TTATATAAATTTCCAAACACACATTTTCACAGCCGGCGTGATGCGTTTTGCATCATATGATGCAAAACTCGTCATACACTGGCTGCATTTCTACCTGTTTGAACAGCAATGGGTCCAATACACACAAATTACCCTGGGAATCGATAGGACATTGCTCAGAGATGCACTAAAAAGATATAACATAAAAAATTGGATAATCTTTCCTTTTTAATGGTGGCTCAATGATCCTTTTTGAAACTGTAATAAAAAGTGATTGCACATGATCAGTAGACAATCCAGCAATTCGTACCTCATCCAAGAGACGACAAAAAGGGTCCCTTAATAATAATTGGTAGATATCATCAGGCTAAACTTGACCTCTGAATGACCTCTTTCTCTCCTCTCAATGTCATCAGCTACCTGGAGATCTACAATGAACGTGTCAGGGACCTGCTCAGGAGGAAGTCCACCCAAACCTACAACCTGAGGGTGAGGGAGCACCCAAAAGATGGACCCTACGTGGAAGGTAAGACAACAATATGCTTTTTAGATCATAATGAATGAGATTATAGGCGCATAAGGGACCTAATTTGGTATTTTCTCTATTCATTCTGAGACCGATCCCACACCTGTCCTGTAAGGCAGAATGGTGGCTCCCAAGCTCATTATAACAGTGGATATCTCTCTGTATTATGAACTCCAATGTTAATCCAATCTGACCCCAGACCTGTCCAAGCACCTGGTACAGAACTACCACGACGTGGAGGAGCTGATGGAGGCGGGCAACATCAACCGCACCACGGCCGCCACGGGCATGAACGACACCAGCAGCCGCTCGCACGCCATCTTCACCATCAACTTCACCCAGGTGGGCTGCTAGGCAAGCTAATGCTACAGCTACCGCTAGGCTAGCTAGCTACTGCTACTCCAGGGATGCTCAACTCCAGTCCACAAAGGCCGCAGTGTAGTAGTCCTTGTTTATTAGTTAGGGACTGATTCAGTTACCAAGTGAGTGGACTCCTAGCCAATCAATGACATTGATTGAGAGAAATAAAAAGTAGCGGGACTGTGGCTTTGGAAGACTGTATGCTGCATTATATGCTGTATGTTAACCCTTAAAGGGGTTGCCACTAATAGCATCTGTGATGGCACTTATCCATATTAGGAAAAATTAGATACATACAGTGTTGATTGCACCCACAGTTTAAGTGCAAAGTTTCGACTCAAAGTTCTTCATCAGACTTAACAATATTAGCCTTTCAGCCTCTTTAAAATCCTTCAGGGTTTTTGCGCGTTTTGTCCCTCCTCTCCAGGCTAAGTTTGATGCGGAGATGCCCTGCGAGACGATCAGTAAAATCCACCTGGTGGACTTGGCGGGCAGCGAGAGAGCGGACGCCACCGGTGCCACTGGAGTCCGGCTCAAGGAGGGCGGCAACATCAACAAGTCACTGGTCACCCTGGGCAATGTCATCTCCGCTTTAGGTGGGTAACTGTTATACCAACTGTTATATCATTGAGACAGCAGATATGAAGACGTATTCGTTGAAGTCTCATAAGATTTTTTGTTGTTGTATGGAATGAAACTCCTTATCTGGCAATGTCTTTTAGCTTGAATATGCAGGCCACAATAATACATTTTCCCCTTTACAATATTTGAACCACAGCAGTGTTCCAATGTCTGTTGATTTGCCCATTGATCAGACCTGGATTCAAATACTACTGAAATCATTCAAATACTCTGAGTGTTTGCTCTAGCCTGCCTGAAGTGCCAGTTATTGTTCTTATTGATTGATTGATCTGAAATCTCTTCCTTGTCTTGGTCCAGCGGACCTGAGCCAGGACAGAGTGAACACCAACCTGAAGAAGAAGCAGGTGTTTGTGCCTTACAGAGACTCTGTGCTAACGTGGCTCCTCAAGGACAGCCTGGGAGGCAACTCCAAGACCATCATGATCGCTAGTAAGTCCTTAATAATGCAAAATGTCTTGAATTTAATCAAATGTTTCCAATCCTTCCCTTGAAAAGCCCCAAATACACCGGACTAGGAACCCTGGTTTTTACCTGTCTACTTCAGGATACATGGGGAACCCTGGATTGTCATTAATTTATATAATAACCATCATATCGAAGTAAACCTGGGAGTCATATGATGATATGGTGTGTGGTTCTCCCACTACAACTCAGGAAACCATGCAGTTTATTAGGCTACAAATGAAATAAGTTATGATGAACTTCAAAGCATGGTGAAAGTGCACAGTATGAGCTTGATGCTCCTTCCAAATGAATGTTGAAGGGTCTGATTCTGGTGACATGATCGATGCTCGACTGCCGTTTGACAAATTAAAATATTTTCGCTCTTATCCATAATAATCGCATGCTATTTTTGACTAGAGCGCACGTGCCAAGACCAGAGAAGGCACATTTGCTATTTAACGCCACAGTTTTTGTGACAAAACTATCCGTAGATTTGAAAATGCGATGGAAACATATCTAACTTTTAGAAGAAATAAAATGTTGGTGCATGAAAACTTAAGCAAAAAAGTTAATTTTGTGTGCACTACGTCATCACGCACTGATTAAATAAAAATCTGCAACAAGTCCGTTTGGTGGAAACACACCACTGGTGTGAACATTTTCTTTGAAAATGTTTGAATATTCTCATTAAAATCTGTTGCCAATTGGATGGAAACCTACAGTCAACATGGTTCTTACATGGCATTGTACATTAAGTATTTTGTATGTTTTCAGTGTGTTTACAAAGTTAATTGAACTGATTTAACCCTGGCAGTCCAAGCATGTACAGAACGTGTTTTGGCTCTTCAGCTCAGGGTAAAATGGATGATGGGGACGGTTACCGAGAGCTCTTCAGCCATAAAACAATAGGGGCCCCAATGTTTTACAATTTTACCACAGCAGGAATCATGAATGTGCTTTGCAGACATTGCTGGGTTCCTAGTCCAGTATACTTGGTGCTAGAATTTGTGAACATGGCTTTCTAAACCCTTGTTAAGGCTGACTTTATGTATATGAGGCTTAAGTGTGGTGAGTGGCCATAAATGAAATATCTCTATGTTTGCAGTCAAAGATGTAGCATTAGAACACTGCAAATGTAGAAGTGTTTTGTAGTACGACAAAGGTTTTAAAGATGTTTTTGCTCTCATTCGCGGCAGCCATTTCACCTGCTGACGTCAACTACGGCGAGACGCTGAGCACTCTGCGCTACGCCAACCGTGCCAAGAACATCATCAACAAGCCCACGATCAACGAGGACTGCAACGTCAAGCTCATCCGAGAGCTCAGGGCCGAAATTGCCCGACTGAAGGCCCTTCTGGTCCAGGGAAACCAGGTGGGGATTTGTCACACTGATCTGAATTGTTTTGTGTGTGTGTTGATGGTTTAGAGCAGTGGTTCTCAATCCTGGTCCTGGGGACCCAAAGGGGTGCACATTTTAGTTTTTGCCCTAGCACTACACACCTGATTCAAATCAACAACTCCTCATCAGGCTTTGATGATTTGAATCAGGTGTGTAGTGCTAGGGCAAAAACAAAAATGTGCACCCCCTTGGGTCCCCAGGACCAGGTTTGAGGACCACTGGTTTAGGGCATTGGAACTCAACTATCCTGTCCACTACAACATTTTCTCTGTATTTATTTATTTAAAAAACAAAACCGCTCTACAATACACTGCCTTACAAGTTACGTAAAAAACTGTTATAGTACACAAATGGGTATATCAAAAATGTGTTTTGTTAACTTATGGGCACTTTTTTATAATGCATAACTAGTACATTATGTTTTATTCAAATGTAACATGTCCACCTTTCCAGCTGCTGGCCTATGACCCTGTTGTGTTTTAAATGTCCCATCTTATCTAACTAGGTCGCACTGACTTGGGGAGTATTGATGTGTGATTCAATAATGTATTGATTGTTGGTTTGTTTTCATCCTTCTCAGATTGCACTTCTTGACTCACCCACCGCTCTGAGCATGGAGGAGAAACTACACCAGAACGAAGCCCGAGTAAGGCCATGTGGATGGTTCCTTTACGAGTAAAAATGAACACCATTACCCAAAATAAGCTATTGATACTTTGGAAGTGCAGTGTTTTTATTCTTCGAATCCATAAACAAACAAGTCAAGCATTACAGCAAGTTAATGATGTGACCTCATCTTTGATATTCAAGAAAAATATTTTTGCACTTTCTGTCATAGGTGTTGGAGCTAACCAAGGAGTGGACTAACAAGTGGAATGAAACTCAGAACATTCTCAAGGTGAGTGGGTATATATTTGTATAACATTTCAAATTCAGTTTAGTTCACAGAAGCACTCTGGTTATATGCCTTTTTATATTATAGTCGGCTGTGAAATTGAATTGACCTAAGTCAGAATCATCAATCAATTCCTAATGACTGACAATTGATCTGGTCTTTACAGGAAGAAACCCTTGCCCTGAGGAAAGAGGGAATCGGTGTCGTCCTCGATTCGGAGTTGCCTCATCTAATTGGTATCGACGACGACCTCCTAAGTACTGGCATCATCCTCTACCATCTAAAGGTTATTAATTTGACTCTTTAGTCATTTTTACACTTAGTTTTTTTTATCAGATTGCTTCACATAAGTTCATTTGTCCTCCTATTAAACTTAAATAGAAGTTACATGGACTTGACACACTATCGCTTTCATTTGTTTTTCTAGGAGGGCAGGACGAATGTTGGTCGAGACGATGCGTCGACTGTTCAGGACATTGGTGAGTGGCCTCTGTTACATACTCTATCCGCTGTCGTACTTTGCTACAAATCACGACAAAGAAACAATTGATAATGCTAATGCATGCACACACTGTCTTCCCCTCTCATACTCTCTCTTCCCTAGTTCTCCATGGGCTGGACCTAGAGAGTGAACACTGCATGTTTGCGAACCAGACCGGCACCGTCACACTGGTTCCACTCAATGGGGCCCAGTGCTCCGTGAATGGAGTGCAAGTGACAGAAGCCTCCCCACTAAACCAAGGTATACGCTTTTGGTGGCACGTTATTTTGACTGTCTGGATTTTCCATCTGTAGATGCTCTACAGATGATCATAGGCTACTATCAACAAACTGTTGATAAGCAACTGCTTGCTACGGTTACGGTTAGAGTGAGGTTTAGAATAAGGGTGTGGCATATCAAGAAGCTGATTAAATAGCATGATCATTACAAAGGTGCACCTTGTGCTGAGGACAATAAAAGGCCACTCTAAAATGTGCAGTGTTGTCACACAATACCACAGATGTTTTGAGGGAGCGTGTAATTGGCATGCTGACTGCGGGAATGTCTATCAGAGCAGTTGCCAGAGAATTTAATATTGATTTCTCTACCATAAGCCACCTACGACGTTATTTTAGAGAATTTGGCGGTACGTCCAGCCGGCCTCACAACCGCAGACCACGTGTATGGTGTCGGATTGCTGGTGTCAACGTTGTGATGGAGTGCCCCGTGGTGGGGTTATGGTATGGACAACAGACTCAATTGCATTTTATCGATGGCAATTTTAATGCACAGAGATACCGTGACGAGATCCTGAGGCCCATTGTCATGCCATTCATCCGCCACCATCACCTCATGTTTCAGCATGATAATGCCCGGCCCCATGTCGCAAGGATCTGTGCAGAATTCCTGGAAGCTGAAAATGTCCCAGTTCTTCCATGGCCTGCATACTCACCAGACATGTTACCCATTCAGCATATTTGGGATGCTCTGGATTGACATGTACGACAGTGTGTTCCAGTTCCTGCCAGCCAACACAATGATTGTTCTGTGAATGCCCAATCAATCGTAAAACCCACCCATGTGCATTTCCCTTCCTATGTATTTTTTTCCCCCTTATTATCTTTATTCCATGTTTATCGTTCTATTGTGTTTGATAGGTGCTGTTATCCTTCTGGGGAGAACCAACATGTTCCGTTTCAACCACCCTAAAGAGGCAGCTAAACTAAGGGAAAAGAGGAAGGTAACACCAAAGGCTCTATGTGTCTCAAAGGCCTTTTATAGAAGCTTATTAGTGGCGGTATTATTCATTTGTTGTTATTATTTATGTGTGGATGACCTATGCTCCCCAGGGGTTTAAATCAAGTAAGTCATGACTCATATAGCTTATTACTCATGTAGCCAAGCATTTCGCTGCACCGGCGATAACATCTGTGTACGTGATCAATAAACTTTGATTTGAAATAACCATCTAGTGGAAGGGCGCGTTTACTGTAAGCGTTGTAGGATGCAGGCGACTTGACCAATGAGTCATTATGAGGTCAATGATCATGTTGAACTTAGTGTTGGTAATTTTTTCCAGAGTGGACTGCTCTCTTCCTTTAGTCTGTCCATGACCGATCTCAACAAATCATGTGAGAACCTCTCCACAGTAATGCTCTACAACCCAGGGTGAGTGTATGTATCACCTAATCCCAAATCGGCCCCTAGCCCCTACTGTCTATGCACTTGTGGAGATCTGAGAGGATTGGATAGGTGTAGGCAATATGGCGAAAACTCCATCTAGCCTATCAGAGGGCAAGGATGAAGCTATTCCCATATTGCTTATACTAATCTATTCCTCTCAGATCTCCAGAAGTACATGAGGAGTAGGCAGTAGGGCTGGTTTGGGATTAGTCAAATGTATGCTCCAGGGCATGACTGATTCCCCCAACTCCCTCTGCGCAGTTCCCCCTTCCTTTTCAGGAGTTCGTAAGCTCTCCTTTTCCTCCATTCGCTTCAGTCCGTTGCTGCTCACCCGTGTGACCACAGACTGAAGCAGTGGATTGGTTGTAAAAATACAACAACAAACATTTGGGCTGAAATACAATGTTACAGTGCCCAGTCAAAGACATCAGTGTTCTGGTAGTTTATGTGTAGTTCAAAATGGAAATAGGGGAAAATATTTACTTTGGATTGGAGGGAGGTCTGTAACATTGCAACTGCTGTGACTCAAGCCCAAATCATGTGAGCTGGTCATGCTGCACGTCACAAATGCCACATCACTCAAACTGTATGGCCTTCATTGATTCTATTACTAACTCTCCAAATCTGAGCCAGAGATTAATTGTGCTTGTACAGAACGGCTAAGCAATACGTTTGTTTTGTTGTTGTACAGCACCCCTTGTGGAGGATGCAACTAGTCTTCATTTAAGTTTTGTACAGTACAACAAGTGATGCCATAGCACTTACTCCTATTTAGACCTAAACCTGATTTAAAAACAAAATGTATTATTATTATTATTATTTTTTAACAAAAACAAAACCTAGTATCACTAGGTAGATATACACGCACAGACAAGACCCCCCGATTATTAATAGGTCCAGAGCAACCATGGATATTCTGAGGAATACACAGCCAGTATTTAGTGAACGTTGGTAATGGTTATGGCTGTGTTGTTTTAACTCTCTTTGTGTGATTATTGCTCTTCATTGAGTCTCTAATTTTACAAGTACAGTAACTAATGCATCTCTGACCCCTCCCTCGGCAGTCTCTTCACTGAAAAGGGGCCTATCTATCTCAGGTAGACCCAACCAGAGTGTTCAATGTTCACTGCTTTGTTTTAACAGTGCTTGTGAAGCATCATTTTCACTTTGTCCCGCCACCACCATGTTTGAACATAAGCCGTCGTCATCTCGTCTTGGTTTCATTATGATTTTGCACGTCGCCTCGCTTGCTTCAATCACTGTTTTTGCACAAAATGATGACATCAAGCTTTGACATCCATTGCCTTGTATGAAGCTCTTCAGTCATTCCATGTGCCAATTGCAGCCTTCATTTCTGTTATCATGCTGTCTCGTTGAGTAATACTGGTGTGTGTGTGTGTGTCCAGTCTCAGTGTCATTGTTATTAAGCCAGCTAAATGATAATGGTGTACTTGCCTAGGTTGGAATTTGAGAGACAGCAACGGGAAGAGCTGGAGAAGCTGGAACACAAAAGGTGTGAGGGGAGACGCACACAAACATTCTCATATTTTGACTACATAAGGCCAGTAATGCTTACTCACTAGTCACCTGTAATGCACCACGTTGTAGGAATGGTGTGCTTTAAAAGCAAATATGCTGACATCACATGATTATTGTAGACTCTTATTGTTAATACCAATCGTTCAAAAAAATGCCTTGTTTACTATGCATGTGTTTGGCGAATGACCATAGTGTATTGCATAGTGTTTCATGATTTGTTTGTATTTGCTTGGGTTGCAGGAGGCTTATTAAGGAGATGGAAGACAGGCAGAAGTGTGAGAAGGCGGAGCTGGAGCGCCTGCAACAGGAGGTGGAGTCCCAGCGCAAGGAGTCGGAGCAGGTGCAGCAGCGCATCCTCCGCCAGGAGGAGACCCTCCGCTGCCGCAGCCAGGACATCGAGAGCCGCCTGCGCGACCTCCTGGCTGAGAAACAGCGCTTTGAGGAGGAGCGCCACCGCGAGACCAAGGAGCTGGAGCTACACAGGCGCCAGCGGCGAAAGCAGCAGGAGGAGCGCGAGGGCGAGAAGACGCAGGACGAGGAGGCGCAACGCCATAGTGAGGCGGCAGAGCGTGCCGAGCAGGCGGAGATCTTCCGCGAGCTGGAGCGGCTGAAGCGGGAGCACGAGGAGCAGGCCGTGCGGCTGGAGGCAGAAAGGCGGAGGCTGGAGGAGCGCGAGATGGAGCAGCTAGGCCTGGTGGGGCGCCTAGAAGAGCAGCTGAGGGAGCGCCACGAAGCGGCGGCTGCCCTGCTGACCCGCGAGGACACCCGGCGCCTGGAAGAGGGGCGACGTGCCTTGGCCGAGATCCGCTCCGCCCTGCTCCGCGCCAAGGAGGCCAGCGGGCGCTCCGACTGCGACGGAATGGGCGAGGAGGCCGGGCGCGCCGCCCAGGTCCGTTACACGGACTTCAAGGCAGCGCAGGTGGAGGAGCTGGGTCAGTTGGAGGAGGGTCTCCGGCTGCAGAAGGAGTGCCTGGAGAAGGAGGTGGCGTCAGAGCGCGCAGCCCTGGCCGTCCTGGTCCACGCCCACAAGGAGCGGCAGCGACAGCTGCGAGAGACCCAGGAGAAGGGGGCACAGGACTCCTCAGAATTCTCCCAGGAAGAGCAGCGGATGCAACAGGCTGAGCAGCGCCTCCTCTTCAAGGAGCGCCGGCTAGCCAGCCTAACCGACAGCCTCCTGCCGGCGGTGGCTGAGGAAAGGCAGAGGGCGGAGGAGCTGCTGAAACTCGGAAGCTCCTCTGGCGCTGGCAGCATTTCGAACATCTCCCTGGGACTAGACAACACCCTGTACCAGGTGGAAAAGGAACTTGAGGAGAAGGAGGAGCGCCTTACCTCACACTGCGCCAGCGCCGAGCAGCTTCAGCAGCTGCAGGAGACGTACGAGTTCACGGCCAATGTGGCGCGCCAGGAGAAAAAAGTGCGGCGCAAGGAAAAGGAGATCCTGGAGTCACGGGAGAAGCAGCAGCGTGAGTCCCTGGAGCAGGCAGTGGCGCGCCTGGAGAGAAGGCACTCGGCGCTGAGGCGCAGTGTCTCACTGGACCCAGAGAGTGTGGAATCCAGGCACAAGGCCTCCGTTCTGGGGCCCGCGCGGGAACTCGACCAAGAGAGGTGTGCACGCTTGTTATTCACGGTCACTACAGATACATCTGTAGAATCAATGAATAGTACAACATTTGTCCTCTAGTGGAAGGTGTGCAGTAGACCCATTGCTATCCACATAATTATAGAGAATGTAGATAAGCTGATGTCAGAAAGTTTCAAGAGATGAGTGATGGTAAATGAGTGTCGTCGATGAGTAATGATGGTATTACCACATTGGTGAATCCCTCCTGTCTAAAATGGTGTTTCTCAATTGGTAATATGATTATGGACATGATAAATAAGTAACTCTGTCTTTTTAGAATTATATTGTACTATCACAACCGGACGTAATTGGGAGTCCCACAGGGCGGCGCACAATTGGCCCAGCGTTGTCTGGTTTTGGCCAGTGTAGGCCGTCATTATAAATAAGACTTTGTTCTTAACTGACTTGCCTAGTTAAATAAAAAAAGTAGTTTTGTGGAATGAGCGTATTTAGCATGACTCTGTGGGTCAATAGACACATGACGACGACTCCATCTTCTCTCCACGTCCTCAGGGTGGACCGGGAGATCCAGAAGCTGAAGCAGAGGATCAATAAAACTGAGGGAAGTGGAAGGAGTCACACTGGGAGCGGAGATGAAAAGACCAGTCTCAGCACCCCCCCTGTCAGCCCAATCCAGAGCCTACCCCCAGTGCTGCCGATCACCGATGACGGGTACAGTGCCTTCAGAAAGTTTTCAAACCCCTAGACTTTTTCCACATTTTGTTGTGTTACAGCCTGAATTTCAAATGGATTAAATTGAGATTTTGTTTTTGCCACTGGCCTACACACAATACCACATGGAATTTGATTTTAGAAATGTTTACAAAAAAACAAAACAATAAAAAGCTGAAATGTCTTGAGCCAAGAAGTATTCAAACCCTTTGTTATGGCAAGCCTAAATGAGTTCAGGAGTAAGAATTTGCTTAACATGTCATATAAGTTTGCATGCACACACTGTGAGCAATAATAGTGATTAACAGGACTTTTAAAGGACTACCTCATCTCTGTGCCCGTACAGTTCTCTATGTGGTCCCTCAAGCGGACAGTGAATTTCAAACAGCTTCAACCACAAAGACCAGGGATGTTTTCCAATGCCTTGCAAAGAAGGGCACCTATAAGGAAATTAAAAAAAATAAAAGCACACTTTGAATATCCCTTTGAGCATAGTGAAGTTATTAATTACACATTGGATGGTGAATCAATACACCCAGTCACTACAAATATACAAGCGTCCTTCCTAGCTCAGTTGTCGGAAAGGAAGGAAACCACTCAGGGATTTCACCATGAGGCCAGTGGTGTCTTTAAAACAGGGTTTAATGGCTGTGATAAGAGAACTGAGAATTAATCAATAACATTGTAGTTACTCCACAACTAACTTAATTGACAGAGTGAAAAGACAGAAGCCTGTATAGAATAAACAATATTCCAAAACAAGCATCCGGTTTGCAACAAGGCAGTAAAGTAATACTGTAAAAAATTGCGGCAAAGCAATTCACTTTTTGTCCTGAATACAAAGTGTCATGTTTGGGGCAAGTCCAATACAACACATTACTGAGTGTCACTCTCCATATTTTCAAGCATAGTAGGGGCCGCATCATGTTATGGGTGTGCTTGTAATCGTTAAGGACTGGTGAGTTTTTTTTTTTCTTCCCAGGATAAAAAAAAAGAAAAACGAAATTGAGCTAAGCACAGGCAAAATCTGGTTCAGTCTGCTTTCCACCAGACACTGGGAGATGAATTCACCTTTCAGCAGGACAATAAAGGCCAGATCTACACTGGAGTTTCTTACAAAGAAGACAGTGAATGTCCCTGAGTGGCCGAGTTACAGTTTTGACTTAAATCTGTGGCAAGACCTGAAAAATAGTTGTCAGCAATGATCAAAAACCAATGTGACAGCTTGAAGAATAATGGGAAAATGTGTGGAAAGCTCTTAGAGATTTACCCAGAAAGACTCACCGCTGTAATCATGATTCTAGCATTTATTGGATACCCATCTAATCATGTGGGTTTAATTTTTTTTTTTTTACAAATGTTAGAACATTTCCACTGACATTTTGTGTAGATCGTTGACAAATCTATTTTAATCTCACTTTGTAACACAACAAAATGTGGAGAAAGTAAATGTGTGTGAATACTTTCTGAAGGCACTGTATGTGTCATCCTATGTAATATCCACAATAAGCCAGAAACAGCACAGGCAAATGTGTTTTAGGGTGGAGGAGAATGACGAAATGTAGATCATAATAAAGATGCATTGTTTTTGGACAGTAGGGTTGACCCGACCATTGCCGATTTTGACTATCTAATAAGTTTCCTTATTCGTTGACAGGATAAATGCATACATTGAGGAGGAGGTTAAGAGAAGGTTACAGAAGCTGAACCTCTTCAATGGTGACAAAACCATTGAGCTCTCGCTTTCATCTGAATCTCTGCAGGTAAGCATCAGTGATACATTGTTTTGTTTGCCTGGCAATATTAAGATTGCTATAAAAAATAGAAATGATATGAAGTTATTCAATCCTACAGGATGAATCTAGCTCTGTTAGATTAACAGATGAGGTAAGCCCAGGTCCTCGACACAGGGTATACAGAATGGACTATAATCTGCATGCATTTCTGATAATTCTCTATTGAGGTTACATGGACCAATCAAGTGGGGTCTTTTCCCAACCTTTCCCCCCAAAAATTATATGTGGATGATGTTTTGCCTGGTTTGCTTTTCTTTTCCCCAATATGAGAGGAACTCTTGCTTGCCTAATGGTAAAGTTGTCCATTTCCCACAGCATATGCAGTTTTGGTTTGAAATTAATTTTACATTGCAATGTATCTTTTTAAGAATTGTTTGTCATTGCTTAGAAGTGTGGTCTTATTCATTACAGGATGATGACAAGCTGCAAAACCTTGTCAACCCCAGGAAATTGAAATATGAGGTAAGGCTTGAGTTTTTTTCTGTTGGTGATGAAGAAACCAACCAGACATTTTTAAACAATAATTTAACTTGACTGGCAATCATTCTGACTCTTCACTAACCACCTCACCAACTATGATAAAATGCATGCCGTTTATATAAAAGTTGCTTTAGGGAACACCCTGCTTTACAGGAATCACAAATTTGTATCTGATAAACATACAAGATTTCTAAACCAAGAACTTAAGACCTTTTTATAACGAAATTGCAAAAACATAAGAATATAAAAGAAGCAAGAAATTTGATAAAATACTCAATTGGCTAAAGGAAACCAGTCACTGACAGAGGAGGTCGACATAAGTGTAGAACAGGATAATTAGAAATGTCCAACCAAACAGGGTTGATATCTGGTTTTGTAAGCAAAAAGGAAAGGTCAATATTGCATGGAAGCCTGGGATGTGTAATTTTGTATTCATGCTGCATAACAATCATCAGTCTCTTTAATTGCCTTTTAAATTGTAATCTTGCTCATCTGGATTTTAGTTCAATCACAACTGGATTTTTACACTTGGTGGAGGAAGATCTTAATTTACTGGGGTGAGAAGGAATACATGAAAGACTATAATTCAGAGCTGTGATCTCTGGTTTGAAGTTATAGTCATGGAATCCCCCCTTGTCCACACAGAAAGACTCCATGCCCTTGCTGTGGCGTAGCTTCCTGTGTGTCCCAGAACGTGAGACGAGCACTCACCTGGAAGGGGCTACAACAAGTTCAGAAGAAGAAGGCGGCAAAGACCGCTCTGAATTAGATAAAATTGGCAATCCAGAAAGGGAAACCAAAGTCTTAGCAGAAAATTATAGAATGCCTTATAAAGAGGGTGACAAAGCAAAATGGGGGCAGGTGGAAGTGAAGGGGAAGGTTGACCAAGCTGACTTTGAGAAGAGTAGCTGTGATTTTAAAACCAAGTACTGTGGATTTAGGTCTATAAACACCATAGTCGGTGAGGAAGGAAATAACAGCCAATGTAGGCCAGATGAGGAAGAAACCAATTTTAGTTGCGACATTGTTGATGACAAGACGAGAAGTCTATCTTATTATCAGTCCAGAGAAACCAGAACAGAAAACCCACTGTTGCTCTCACAGTTTGACTCTTTGGAAGGAACTAAGGACCAAGTTCAGAACACAAGCAAGACAAGTAACGGCACTGCAACCGTGATAAATGCTGAATTCCCCATACTGAGACGAAGTTCAAAGAGACAAATCACCATCGAGGGCTACTTTGGTCTCAACAAGATCTCTGAAGAGTCTGTAAATGGGCAGGCGCAAAGGAATCTGAGAACTTCAGAACCAGATCTATTAACCAACGAACTGGGAGCCAAACAGAGTTACGTCCTTGGATACTTGGCAGGCAAGCTGTCTGGAGTTTATAATGACGCTGGACAATATCTGCAGAGTACACGGGATATCATTCGGCAGGTTCGAGCAGGAGAGACTTCAGCATTGACTAGTACATTCTCTCCGTACATGACCATAGTTACAAAATATCTTCCACTTGCTCAGGAAAAGCAGCTTGAACCTTCAATGAAACCTGACTTAAGGCAGAATAAAGTTCATTTTGCCAATTTGACGGGCAATTGCCTTTTCAATGTACCTGAGAAAGGTAACGTGTCTCCAATTCCGGACATTTCATTATGGCCTAAAGGCTCTATGACTACATACAAAGACGGGGAGCCTGTAATTTATTGTCAGACGCTCGTGCAGTTTCCCATATGCCTTTCTGAATTACAGTGTCTTCCGCTTCAGAAGATGCTCTATCGTTTGTACTGTGTTACGCCCAAAATCGCTGCCATTTCCCACCATCTTTTGGGTATCTACTGGCTAAGCGTTGCCAATTGCAAACAGCCTACACCACAACCAAGTTGCTTACTGTTATCTGAAACTGACCTCTATGCAGTCTCCGCTGGTACTGGTTTAGGTAACAACCAACCTTTGGCAGTTTTTCAGCACTTCAGTCTCTTGCACATCAAAGAGATCCAAGTGAGCTTTGCCGGGCAGCATTTACGACTCCTGGGCTCCACTAAAGAAACCATCTTGGTCATCTTCACCCACAGTAAAGAGCTTACCCAGGCGCTATGCTGTACCCTGCTGAAGATCCTTGCCCCGGCAGAGGTTCAGGAAGGCCCAGGAGCCCACCCCTTGCTTTGTGGAGACCTCTCGCGCCTCTCTCTGGACTGGAGGTCCCACGTTCCAGACCTCCTGCTGGATAGTGGCCTCTGTGTTACCTCACGCTTTAAGAGGATCATGGCTGATCTGCTCTACATCTTGCACGGCAACATGGAAGAACCCAACAAGCCCTCCTTGGCTAACATACGCCTTCTTCTCTACACTTCCATCAAGGTGGAAAACTATTCCACCTCGCGCCAAGTTGTCCTTTGCCAGTTCTTTCTCACCGACAATCACATAGGCCTGGTGCAAGAGGATGCTGTGTTCCACCCGGAACCTCGAGGCTCAACTCTGGTTCCCATCCAGCCCCAGTTTCAGGGAGTAGAACTGCGCAGACGCTCAGACATCCGATGTGTGCTCGTGAGACACAGCGATAGATGTATGGTGCTTGACATCGTATTCTCCGTGACTCACAAAGGGCAGATTGAGACCAAAAGAAAAACCAGGAAAGGCTTAGGCATTGTCCCTCTACCTTCTGATTGCAGGCCCCCAGCTGATTCCTGGAAATTAACTTTCAGCTCTACCTCGGATGCAGCAATCCTAATCAATCACCTGTCGAACCTGATAAAAGGATCTAATGCTAATAGGTAATAAATGGAAAGGAGTTTAATGGCCACTGCAAGCCTGAAGCGTAATGACTGTGCCGCCCTGCTGAACTCCTTGTTTTCTTTCAGTATTGCACTTGAGCAAGAAAGCCATGGTGAGTTGGCTAGCTAGCTACATTCAGTATTGTCAGCCAACTGCATTTCTGAGTATAGTATTCAGATAGCTAGTCAGATAACATTAGGGTTTGCATACTACAAGAGTTGAGCAACATTGTCGTAAAGATTTCACTTGTAAATCTTTTTTTGTTTGAGCATGACGGTACTGTTCTACCACTTCCAATGTGTATTTAAGTTTAAATTATTTGTTTGATTAGTTGAAAATCATATTCCAAAAAAACAATTATTCTTGTAACACGGCCTTTGTAATTGTTAATGCATGTCCATAATGTCAGTAACATTTTATTGAAACTTCTACAGGATCCTCATGAATATTGTGTTATAAGAAAATACATGTCCATATTATAAATATAGATCAAATACTAAAATCTAAATGTCTAACTCCAATGGCTGCTATTGATTTTAAAGTATTTTATAGTATATTTTATATCTTCTCTTCTTAACATACTGCCACTGTGGTACACCTTAATCAAATCCTAGTCCATCCTTAATTGTCACTTTTAAGAACAATTTTACTCACAAACCTAAGTGTTTTGTATTGGTGTAGTTAATTAATTGGATATTTCATAGATTTTCTTTCCTACTACAGGGAATAGAATGACCTTTTATTTAGTCAGCTTAGCTCTCCCTCTCTGTTCTTACATGAATGCTCACATCAATCATTTATGGCTGGTAGAATGTGTTTTCTTCAATATATTTGTGTACACATTTATGCATATTCATCATGGTAATGTGCAATATGATTTTGAGGAATATGTATGAATAGTAATATGAAGAATGTCTGAAGTATACTATGACTTGACTATGATCACTGCAATAATGTTAATAAAAGATGGTTAATTGTTTTAACAAAAAAATAAAGATGGGCTTACACAGAACACTTTGTGTTGCCTGGTTGTATCTAGCTGTTCTGTTTCGTACCTATTCACTGTTGTCATATAAATAAGACTACACCTTCCTGTCCATGTCTCTCTCTCTCCCGTTTTCATTTCATTCCACCCATGTCTTTCCCAGCATCGATTTGTCTCTGTCCCTCTTGGGACCAACTCCGACTGTCTAAAGGACCCTGTTAAAATTAGCATTCCTCGCTACGTTCTCAGAGGGCAAGGGAAAGATGAGCACTTTGAGTTTGAAATCAAGGTAAGCGTCTCTTGTTAAGTATCTCTCAAGATCCAGCATCAATGGCGTTGCTGCCTCTGGTCTTGTATACATGTCTGACAGGTCCATATCCCTTCTCCATTGTTGAGTTAGTTGTATCAGTCTTGTACTCAGTATTTTCCTCTCTCTCTTTAGATCACTGTAATGGATGAAACGTGGACAGTCTTCAGGAGATACAGCCGCTTTCGGGAAATGCACAAAACTCTCAAGATGAAATTCCCAGAGGTAAAATACTTTTGAACTAGGAATTACCACATACTACACATCCTCTCCTATTGTACCAATTATATTACTAATATCTACAATCTTAATGACCTCCTTCCATACCAGCTTGCAGCTTTAGAATTTCCTCCCAAAAAACTCTTTGGAAACCGAGACGAGAGAATGGTTGCTGAGCGGCAGAGTCACTTGGAGGTGGGTCTGGCATTGACGCATACTATTGCGTTTCTTAAAAGTAGTATAATTTAAGTTGTAATGATTGGACAGGGTTATCAAAGTCTTGTCAGTGACAAAAGTCTGAAGGTTTGTCATTCTCATCCATCAGTTCAGAGACCTATTTGTTCCTTGTCATACATTAAACGCAGTAGTCGCCAAACTGTCGATCGCAAGGTGTTCCTAGTCGATCACCAAACATTTCTGTAGAAAAGCCAATGATAAAGCCTTTACTACGCTCCAATTTCTTTTGTATTAGTCTTGCGCTGTTGGTGGTCGGTGCACTTGAATCAGAAGCCCTGTGTGCCGGGTAGACAGTGTTTCCATTTTGAACCATTTAATTTGTCTGAAGGGACGTACTCTGCCTACCCTGCAGACCAAGAGAGCTAAATCAAGTGTGCCTACTGCGCTAGCCAATCGGATAGCTCAAATCACTGTGCCTACAGCTTCCAACGACCCCAAAGCAGAGTCTGATATTAGCGAGCAGGGAGAGCAGGGAACTTGAGAGGGCAGACCCTCTGCTGCTCTCTCCCTCCGCTGAGACTGACCATTAGTATAGTAAAATACAAAAGTTAATTATTTGCAAATTATTCAATTCATTCTCAGCTGTGCCTTGCAAGTGATAAAACAACTGATCTATTTTGTTATCAAAGCTCAAGTTTTGAAATATAATAGTCTGAGAAGGCCAAGCATAGCCAATATGTTTTGATAATGTATTAGTGCACAAACCTCATTCCTACAGTACTGTTTTTATTAGGTTAATGTTGCATGTGCTTACATTTTTTTTGCTCCATTTTTTTTTTTGCTCCTCCAGAAATATCTGAAAAACTTCTTCAGGGTTATGATGTCGCCCTCCTCGGGCTCTCCACTCCGCACTGATTCAGACTCTGAGGGTGGTCTGCAGCTGTCCAAGCACGCCATCTGTGACTTCTCCCCGTTCTTTAAGAAGGGCGTCTTTGACTACAGCAGCCACGGAACTGGTTGAAAACATTTTGGATGAGGACGGGTTGGAGCTAGTCTGGCCCTGGATATTTTTGTGCTGTTTTGCCATTTCCTACAGTCATTGTCAAGCATTGACCTTTGGAGTTGACAAGACAGCTCCAGCAGATCCGTGACCAGGCTACGATGGAGCAGCTTTAATCCCAAAACCAAAGTGTGCTGTGCCTTCCCAGGTCGCAGTCTAGGTATTGACCTTTGTACAACCAAGTTATCAGGGGCACCAAGGAACAGATATCTAACTTATTACTCACCGTGCTACTTTTTCTTCTTCTAGCTCTCCTGCTTTCCTACTCACTCTCTTCCCTTCCTACTCACTTTCCTTCCTTTCTTGTTAGGCCAGTACATTTGGAAATGGTATTTTTTTATGGGGACCAAACGCATGAGAAATAGTCTTATCTTATAAGTCAAGTAAGTAATGTAATGACAACAGGTGTAGAATATTTGCTATTACAGTGACACAAAATGGTTCTTAAGCGGGCCTTGCAGAAAGGCAATGCAAACGCTGCCAATCTAGAAGACATTGCAAAGTCCTGGCATTAGTGACTTGCTAAGTCATCTACTCTGCTCTCTTCCTGTTCACCACAGTTTACTCAGAAATAATATCCTGAAGGGAGGCTTTACAAAAAAACAAATTTTATGCAGCTATAATTTTGATGGCAACTCTTGTTTCTACCATTTCTGGTGATATGTAATTGAGACTGACATGTGCTGTATCTATGGGAACTGACCATGAAGGCATTACTCTTCACTACCTGTAGTGTTGATAAGGGTGGGCTGTTTCTGTATTGTATGGGTCATGGCTTCTCAAACTTGCTTAAAGGGGATGTTCAGTATTTTATGACTTAATGTTAGACGGTTACTCATCCTAAAAGTAGACTAACCCAACCATGGGTTATATTTCTTCTAGCCCATAGATTACTTTCTTGGTTAGAAACCAAAAAACTGAACTTCCCCTTTTAATGTTGATATCATGTCTCATTATTGTATAATGTATCAGTTGAAAATAGTCTGAGGAGAGGCACTTTTGAGTGCAATAACAAGGACTCATGATCACTCCCAATTTTCAGAGAAATGTTGAGTTTAGTCATTTTGGTGAGTCTTTGACTTCACCTTTAATGGTAGCTACTACAGTAAAAAAAAAGGTCAAGCTGATGTCACATATGGCATTTGGGCAGGTTGAATCATAGTATTCAGGATTGTGAGAATAATTGTTGAACTAAGTGTGGCACATCTCTCAAGACGTCAACACTTAATTGGCTATGTTTGGGCCTAAGCAGTTGGTGTGCCTACTGGTCCTGAAAGCTGTTACTAACAGTGTTGCTCTCCATGTTTCTAACTGGGTAATAGAGTTACACTGTTGTTGACCACATGTCTTCCAAGTTTAACACTTAATACAATCACGGCTGCGGATTCAACACTTGACAAAACACTTTCATAACTGGACATACTGTGCTAATACTTGTGTTGTGGATGTCAAACAGTTTACTTGCGGTTAGACTTACTATGTCTTTGTAAATCTGTAACAAAATATAATTATTTCTTAAATAAGTAATAAGGTGGTACAAATATACTAGTTTCACATTAAATGTAGCATAGTGCAAGATCTTTAATCACTCCCTTTGTAAAGCATATTGTATACATACAATGTATATTTGGATGTTTATGTGCATACTTTTCTACATGAAGTGCTTGTACACACGCAATGTAAACTATTGACATTGAATGTCATAAAAGGGATTGTATATTATAACTGCTATAACTGATTTCGCTTTCAAAGGCTTTGATATTGTAATGATGTAAGAGGAGGACCAGTTTTTGCTTTACTGGTGTCCATTTTGAGACTCCAAGTTGAGGGATTGAAAGTCAGTCGTACGTAAGTACTGTAGTAAACTTTTTTTGTTTGTTTTATATATTTTTTTTTAGAACTGGAATATAATTAGGATTATATTGATTTTCATAACTGACATTTATGTGTATTTATGTCCTGTAAAATCACTTGGCTATCTGCAAAATAATGTACAGCAAGAAACGGATTAGTTGTACCATTTTTATTGAAGTTGTAACTGACACATTTACAAAATCAATACATTTGATAAAACTCCTGCAAAATATTTTGCTGTGGCATTGTGTGTGTATAACATGGATGCAGCTCATTTAAAAAATAGGGACAGTTTATGACCTCTTGAATATCTTACAGGAGAAATACACTTACTGGTGTAATACACAGCAAGGATGTCAAATTATTTATTATTTTACTTTTTCTTTTATTCCACCTTTATTTAACCAGATAGGCTAGTTGAGAACAAGTTCTCATTTACAACTGTGACCTGGCCAAGATAAAGCAAAGCAGTGCAACACAAACAACAACAGAGTTACACATGGAATAAACAAACATACAGTAACACAATATAAAAAAATCTATATACAGTGTGTGCAAATGAGGTAAGATTAGGAGGTTAAGGCAATAAATAGGCCGTAGTGGCGAAGTAATTACAATTTAGCAATAAACACTGGAGGGATAGATGTGCAGGAGATGAATGTGCAAGTAGAGATCGGCTATGTGCAGTGATCTGTGAGCTGCTCTGACAGCTGATGCTTAAAGTTGGTGAGGGAGATATGAGTCTACAGCTTCAGTGATTTTTGCAATTCATTCCAGTCATTGGCAGCAGAGAACTGGAAGGAAAGGTGGCCAAAGTAGGAAAAGGCTTTCGGGGTGACCAGTGAAATATACTTGCTGGGGTGGGTGCTGCTATGGTGACCAGTGAGCTGAGATAAGGCGGGGCTTATCAAAGACTAGCAAAGACTTATAGATGACCTGGAGCCAGTGGGTTTGGTGACAAATATGAAGCGAGGGCCAGCCAACGAGAGCATACAGGTTGCAGTGGTGGGTAGTATATGGGGCTTTGGTGACAAAACGTATGGCACTGTGATAGACTGCATCCAATTTGCTGAGCAGAGTGTTGGAGGCTATTTTATAAATGACATCGCCGAAGTCGAGGATCGGTAGGATCGTCAGTTTTACGAGGGTATGCTTGGCAGCATGAGTGAAGGAGGCTTTGTTGCGAAATAGAAAGACGATTCTAGATTTGATATTGGATTAGAGATGCTTAATGTGTGTCTGAATGGAGAGTTTACAGTCTAACCAGACACCTAGGTATTTGTAATTGTCCACATATTCTAAGTCAGAACCGTCCAGAGTAGTGGTGCGGACAGCGATCGGTTGAAGAGCATGCAGTTAGTTTTACCTGCATTTAAGAGCAGTTGGAGGCCACAGAAGGAGAGTTGTATGTCATTGAAGCTCGTTTGGAGGTTAGTTAACACCGTATCCAAAGAAGGGCCAGATGTATACAGAATGGTGTCATCTGCGTAGAGGTGGATCAGAGAAACACCAGCAGCAAGAGCGACAAGAGTCGGCCCGAGAATTGAACCCTCTGGCACCCCCATAGACTGCTAGAGGCCCGGACAACAGGCCCTCCAATTTGACACACTGAACTCTGAGAAGTAGTTGGTGAACCAGGCGAGGCAGTCATTTGAGAAACCACTGCTATTAAGGCTGCCGATAAGAATGTGGTGATTGGCAGAGTCGAAAGCCTTGGCCAGGTCGTTGAAGACAGCTGCACAATACTGTCTTTTTTATCAATGGTGGTTATGATATCATTTTAGGACCTTGAGCGTGGCTGAGGTGCATCCATGACCAGCTCGGAAACCAGAATGCATCGCGGAAAAGGTATGGTGGGAATCGAAATGGTCGGTGATCTGTTTGTTAACTTGGCATTCGAAGACCTTAGAAAGGCAGAGTAGGATAGATCGATATAGGTCTGTGACAGTTTGGGTCTAGAGTGTTTCCCCTTTTGAATAGGGGGGTGACCGCAGCAGCTTTCCAATCTTTGGGGATCTCAGACGATACAGAAGAGGTTGAACAGGCTAGTAATAGGGGTTGCAACAATTGAGGCGGATAATTTTAGAAAGCGAAGGTCCAAATTGTCTAGCCCAGCTGATTTGTAGGGGTCC
The DNA here is from genome assembly GCF_021184085.1 of Oncorhynchus gorbuscha. Taxonomy (NCBI): domain Eukaryota; kingdom Metazoa; phylum Chordata; class Actinopteri; order Salmoniformes; family Salmonidae; genus Oncorhynchus; species Oncorhynchus gorbuscha. The sequence continues at coordinate 15,364,058 of NC_060198.1, forward strand.
AGATTTTGCAACTCTTTCAGAACATCAGCTATCTGGATTTGGGTGAACTTTTTTGAGTTTGTGCTACAGGATGCAAATTTCTGTTTGAAAAAGCTAGCCTTTGCTTTCCTAACTGCCCGTGTATATTGGTTCTGAACTTCCCTGAAAAGTTGCATATCGCGGACGCTATTCGATGCTAATGCAGTACGCCACAGGATGTTTTTGTGCTGGTCACTGGCAGTCAGGTCTGGTGTGAACCAAGGGCTATATCTGTTCCTGGTTCTACATTTCTTGAACGGGGCATGCTTATTTAAGATGGTGAGGAAAGGACTTTTTAAAGAATAACCAGGCATCTTCGACTGACTGAATGAGGTCAATATCCTTCAAGAATACCTGGGCCTGCTCGCTGAAGTGTTTTAGGGAGCGTTTGACAGTGATGAGGGGTGGTCTTTGACCGCAGACCCATTACGGACGTAGGCAATGAGGCAGTGATCGCTGAGATCCTGGTTGAAGACAGCAGAGGTGTATTTAGAGGGCAGGTTGGTCAGGATGATATCTATGAGGGTGCCTGTGTTTACAGATTTGGGGTTGTACCTGGTAGATTCATTGATAATTTGTGTGAGATTGAGGGCATCTAGCTTAGATTGTAGGATGGTCGGGGTGTTAAGCATGTCCCAGTTTAGGTCACCTGCAGGCTGTCTCTTCAGTAGATTGCAACTCCGCTCCCTTTGGCAGTTCTATCTTGTCGGAAGATGTTAGGGAGGAGTTTTTTTTTAACCTTTATTTTTACTAGGCAAGTCAGTTAAGAACACATTCTTATTTTCAATGACTGCCTAGGAACAGTGGGTTAACTGCCTGTTCAGGGGCAGAACGACAGATTTTGTACCTTGTCAGCTCTGGGATTTGCAACCTTTCGGTTACTAGTCCAATGCTCTAAGCACTAGGCTACCCTGCCGCCCCAGTAGTAGGATAAGGGTACAGCTAAAGGTTATAAGAACTGGTTGTCTAATGCGTTCAGAACAGAGAGTAAAAGGAACAGGTTTCTGGGCGCCGAAGAATAGATTCAAGGCATAATGTACAGACAAGGATGTGAATACAGTGGAAGTAAACCTAGGCATTGAGTGATGATGAGAGGTTTTGTCTCTAGAGATATCATTTAGACCAGATGAGGTCACCGCATGTGTGGGAGGTGAAACAATTATTGCATAACTCATGTTCAAATGGGTGTGATCTTTAATACTTAGAATTACAGTGCATTCGGAAAGTATTCGGAACCCTTGACTTTTTTTCTACATTATGTTACAGCTGTATTCTAAAATTGATTAAATCGTTTTTCCCCCACATCAATCTAAACAAAATACCCCATAATGACAAAGAAAAACTAGGTTTTTAGAAATTTTAGCAAATGTATTCAAAATACAAAACTGAAATATCACATTTTACATAAGTATTCAGTACTTTGTTAAAGCACCTTTGGCAGCGATTACCGTCTTGAGTCTTCTTGGGTATGGACGCTTCAAACTTGGCATGCCTCTATTTGGGAAGTTTCTCCCATTCTTCTCTGTAGATCCTCTCAAGCTCTGTCAAGTTGAAAGGGGAGTGTTGATGCACAGCTATTTTCAGGTCTATCAAGAGATGTTCGATCTGGTTCAAGTTCAGGCTCTGGCTGGGCCACTCAAGGACATTCAGAGACTTGTCCCGAAGCCCCTCCTGCGTTGTCTTGGCTGTGTGCTTAGAGTCTTGTCCTGTTGGAAGGTGAACCTTCGCCCCAGTCTGAGGTCCTGAGTGATCTGAAGCAGGTATTCCGTTTACAAACCTGTTTTTGCTTTGCTGTTATGGGGTGTCGATTGAGGGGTAAAAACTATTTAATCCATTTTAGAATAAAGCTGTAATTTAAAAGTGTAAAAAGTCAAGGGGTCTGAATACTTTCCGAATGCACTGTAGTATTAGTACAAGAAAAATTAATTGGACGCAGCACATATCAAGTTGAAGAAATGCCACATTGTTGCAATTCATAGCACAATATCGAGGGGCTAGCTCGTGTGTAATCTTTTCTTATTGTTTTCATATTCGAACATAAACAAGGGATTATTCATTTATACAACAACTAACAATCTTCAAATTGACCAAGACAATACAATTACCAAGGTGGTCATGACCTCGCTGTAAAGCCCTAAGTTCACATGGTCAAGAAATTCAGGGCCACATCTCGATGTCCTCAATAGCAGTTTCACCAATGGCTGCAGCTCTCCTTTTTGACCAATATCTCAATATGAAGATAATCATTATCGTTCACAAGCACTCCAAAATCATTGATTAAAGCAGGCCAGCATCCCGGAGTCAACTCTTCACTGTTGATGTTGAGACTGGTATTTTGCCTGTACTATTTAATGAAGCAGCCAGTTGAGGACTTGTGAGGCGTCTGTTTCTCAAACTAGACACTCTGATGTACTTGTCCTCTTGCTCAGTTGTGCAACCGGGGCCTCCCACTAATCTTTCTATTCTGGTTAGAGACAGTTTGCGCTGTTCTGTGAAGGGAGTAGTACACAGCGTTGTACGAGATCTTCAGTTTCTTGGCAATTTCTTGCATGGAATAGCCTTCACTTCTCAGAACAAGAATAGACTGAGTTTTAGAAGAAAGCTCTTTGTTTCAGGCCATTTTTTGAGCCTGTATTTGAACCCATAAATGCTGATACTCCAGATACTCAACCAGTAAGGAAGGACAGTTTTACTGCTTCTTTATCAGGACAACAGTTTTCAGCTGTGCTAACTTAATTGCAAAAGGGTTTTCTAATGATCAACTAGCCTTTTAAACTGATAAACTTGGCTAACACAAGGTGCCATTGGAACATAGGTGCGATGGTTGCTGGTAATGCGCCTCTACGCCTATGTAGCTATTCCATAAAACATCTGCCGATTCCAGCTACAATAGTCATTTACAACATTAACAATTAACAACAATGTCTACACTGTATTTCTGATCAATTTGATGTTATTTTAATGGACAAAAAAATGTGTTTTTCTTTCAAAAACAAGGACATTTCTAAGTGAGCCTAAACTTTTGAATTGTAGTTTATGTGAGAGTGGATTCTCGGCACTCACTAGCATAAACTAAATACAGGCACAGACTGTGTGGAAAATTAGTTAAGACAGACTCTCCAATACAACCCAAGATTGCAGAGTTATGTGCATCCTTTCAAGCACACCTTTCTCATTAACCTATGGTGAGTTATTCACAATTTTTGATGAACAAATAAGGTTTTATATGTAAGATGGTTAAATAAAGAGAAATTATTGATTATTATTTGTGCCCTGGTCCTATAAGAGCTCTGTCACAATCTGACTCGTGGGAAGTGACTAACTCACAGTCATGCTTATGTTTAAATGTATCGTATAGTGTGTGGCAGGCTTACAATGATGGTAAAAAAAAAAACATTTCAGAGTGCGCTGACCCCGGTGCTAGAGGGGGTACGCAGCTGGAGGTTGAATGTTTTGAAGGGGTACGGGACTATAACAAGTTTGGGAACCACTGGACAAAGCAACACACACTTTCCAATGGGCCATGGGAGGTTGTTGGCCTTCTACTTTCTTGTTCTGCTTTGTACATTCATATTGGTTCCACTCTTTGTGGTGGGGTAGGTTGGGACCTCTTCTGCAGATTTTTATGTCACTCTTAGATCTGCTATTAGTTGCCTATCGTAGTAGTAGTCTGGGGTTTTCACTCTAACTATAACCAATGCCTTTGTCTGTTGTTGAACCATGTTTGCATGGATCAGTAATGTGTTTGACATAGACTTCATCTTGAACAGTAGGAATGTCTACCTTTTTCCCATCTATTTCTCTGCTCCATGTTACCTTACTCCCCACAGGGTGATTACAATTTGCGAGGATAACGACACTGAGCCTTTTTCTAAAATGTTTAATGAGATTGGAGAACACTTGGGGAGGGATCTTAGACCATTCATGCATGCAGAATCTTTCCAGATCCTTGGTATCATTTGTCTGTGCTTATGGACTGCCCTCTTTAATTCAAACCAGTGGTTCCCAAACTTGTTATAGTCCCATACCTCTTCAAACATTTAACCTCCAGCTGTGTGTACTCTCAAATGTTGTTTTTTTGCCATCATTGTAAGCCTGCCACACACACACTATACAAGACACTTATTAAACATAAGAATGACTGTGTTTTTGTCACAACCTCTTATAGGACCAGGGCACAAATGATAATATAATAATCAATAATTTTGCTCTCTTATTTAGCCATCTTACATGTAAAACCTTATTTGTTCATAAAAAAATTGTGAATTTTTTATTTAATTTGACCTTTACTAAACCAGGCAAGTCAGTTAAGAACATATTCTTATTTTCAATGACGGCCTGGGAACAGTGGGTTAACTGCCTGTTCAGGGGCAGAACGACAGATTTGTACCTTGTCAGCTCGGGGGTTTGAACTCATTTACATTTACATTTAAGTCATTTAGCAGACGCTCTTATCCAGAGCGACTTACAAATTGGTGCATTCACCTTATGACATCCAGTGGAACAACCACTTTACAATAGTGCATCTAAATATTTTAAGGGGGGAGGGGGGTGAGAAGGATTACTTTATCCTATCCTAGGTATTCCTTAAAGAGGTGGGGTTTCAGGTGTCTCCGGAAGGTGGTGATTGACTCCGCTGTCCTGGCGTCGTGACGGAGTTTGTTCCACCATTGGGGGGCCAGAGCAGCGAACAGTTTTGACTGAGCTGAGTGGGAACTGTACTTCCTCAGTGGTAGGGAGGCGAGCAGGCCAGAGGTGGATGAACGCAGTGCCCTTATTTGGGTGTAGGGCCTGATCAGAGCCTGGAGGTACTGAGGTGCCGTTCCCCTCACAGCTCCGTAGGCAAGCACCATGGTCTTGTAGCGGATGCGAGCTTCAACTGGAAGCCAGTGGAGAGAGCGGAGGAGCGGGGTGACGTGAGAGAAGTTGGGAAGGTTGAACACTAGACGGGCTGCGGCGTTCTGGATGAGTTGTAGGGGTTTAATGGCACAGGCAGGGAGCCCAGCCAACAGCGAGTTGCAGTAATCCAGACGGGAGATGACAAGTGCCTGGATTAGGACCTGCGCCGCTTCCTATGTGAGGCAGGGTCGTACTCTGCGGATGTTGTAGAGCATGAACCTACAGGAACGGGCCACCGCCTTGATGTTAGTTGAGAACGACAGGGTGTTGTCCAGGATCACGCCAAGGTTCTTAGCGCTCTGGGAGGAGGACACAATGGAGTTGTCAACCGTGATGGCGAGATCATGGAACGGGCAGTCCTTCCCCGGGAGGAAGAGCAGCTCCGTCTTGCCGAAGTTCAGCTTGAGGTGGTGATCCGTCATCCACACTGATATGTCTGCCAGACATGCAGAGATGTGATTCGCCACCTGGTCATCAGAAGGGGGAAAGGAGAAGATTAATTGTGTGTCGTCTGCATAGCAATGATAGGAGAGACCATGTGAGGTTATGACAGAGCCAAGTGACTTGGTGTATAGCGAGAATAGGAGAGGGCCTTCCGGTTACTAGTCCAACGCTCTAACCACTAGGCTACGCTGCCGCGGATTGAGAAGGGTGTGCTTGAAAGGATGAACATACCTCTGCAATGCTGTGTTGTATTGGAGTATGTCGTAAATCATTTTCCACACACAGTCTGTGCCTGTATTTAGTTTTCATGCTATTAAGGGCTGAGAATCCACTCTCACATAGGTACGTGGTTGCAAAGGTCATCAGTGTCTTAATAGCGAGATTTGCCAAGGCAAGAAACTGAGCGCAGCCCAATCCAGAAATCTGGCAGTGACTTCTGATTCAATTAAATTTTCACAGAACCGTTTGTTGCAATTTCGATGAAGCTCTCTTGTTCAGATATCGGGAAGTGGACTGGAGGCAGGGCATGAAAGGGATAACGAAACCAGTTGTCCGTTTCGGGAAAGTACCTGCGCAGTTGCGCGCCCAGCTCACTCTGGTGCACTATATCACGTTTGACATTGTCTGTCAGTTTGAGTTCATTTGCACACAAAAAAATCATACCATGATGGAAAGACCTGTGTGTTGTCCTTGTTAATGCAGACAGAAAAGAGCTCCAACTTCTTAAACATTGCCTCAATTTGGTCCCACACATTGAATATAGTTGCGAGTCCCTGTAATCCTAGATTCAGATCATTCAGGCGAGGATAAAACAGCACCCAGAAAGGCCAGTCATGTGAGAAACTCATTATCGTGCAAGAGGTCAGACAAATAAAGAGAACTTTAAGATTGTCTCTCAATTCAAAACAACGTGTCAATACTTTGCTCCTTGATAACCAGCTCACTTCTGTATGTTGTAAAAGCGTTACATGGTCGCTGCCCATATCATTGCATAATGCAGAAAATGCACAAGTTCAATGGTCTTGCTTTAACAAAGTTAACCATTTTCACTGTAGTGTCCAACAAGTCTTTCAAGCTGTCAGGCATTCCCTTGGCAGCAAGAGCCTGTCGGTGGATGCTGCAGTGTACCCAAGCGGCGTCAGGAGCATGCGAGTTACCACTCCACTATGTCTCCCTGTCATGGCTTTTGCACCATCAGTACAGATACCAACACATCTTGGCCACCAAAGTCCATCCTCTCATGTTGTCCTGGTTTGCAGAAGATGATGTCTTCCTTAATTGACCCACCCCCCCATAAATGTAATGGACATATACCAGGAGCTGTACCAGGTCCGCCACGTCTGACTCATCCAGCTGTAACACATATAATTCACTGGCTTGTATGCGAAGCAGTAATTGTTTCAAAACATGTCACTGATGCATTGTGAAACAGTGTTGTTTGATGAAGGACATTGTCTGTATAGTTTTTGGGGTCCTTTTCCCTAGCATTGTCCCAGCCATATCCGCGGCAGCAGGAAGAACGAAGTCCTCCACAACAAGTATGGGGCTTGCCTGTCCTAGCTCACCATATAAGACGCTTCTAGCCCCTTCTTATTAATGGTATTTGTTGTTTTTATACATGTCTTACTACTCAAATGTTCTCATTATTATCGCTCAAACTCCTGTGGCTTATTTTTCAAATTGTCATGTTTTGTTTCTAAATGTCTGCGCAAGAGTGAAGGTTTCCCGCGAGAGATTGACGATTGTGATTGGATGTTATTTATTTGGCTCCCAAGTGGTGCAGCGGTCTAAGGCACTGCACCTCAGTGTAAGAGGCGTCACTGCAGTCCCTGGTTCGAATCCAGGCTGCATCGCATCTGGCCGTCATTGGGAGTCCCATAGGGCGGCGCACAATTGTCCCAGCGTCGTCCGGGTTTGGCCGGGGTAGGCCGTTACTGTAAATAAGAATTTGTTCTTAACTGAATTGCCTAGTTAAATATTTGACTAGACTACCTATATTTGACATTGTTGTTATTTCGCTGAACGGTTTAATGGTTTAATTTTGTGGCGAGGAAAAAAAACACCGAAATGTTGGAAAATATAAATGTACCGTTTGAAAACAGGAAGAATTTAAAAAATATATATACACTGCTCAAAAAAATAAAGGGAACATTTAAATAACACATCCTAGATCTGAATGAATGAAATATTCTTATGAAATACTTTTTTCTTTACATAGTTGAATGTGCTGACAACAAAATCACGCAAATTATCAATGGAAATTATATGGATAATGATAATGATATGGATTTGGAGTCACACTCAAAATTAAAGTGGAAAACCACACTACAGGCTGATCCAACTTTGATGTAATGTCCTTAAAACAAGTCAAAATGAGGCTCAGTAGTGTGTGTGGCCTCCACGTGCCTGTATGACCCCCCCCCTACAGCGCCTGGGCATGCTCCTGATGTGGTGGCGGATGGTCTCCTGAGCGATCTCCTCCCAGACCTGGACTAAAGCATCCACCAACTCCTGGACAGTCTGTGGTGCAACGTGGCGTTGGTGGATGGAGCGAGACATGAAGTCCCAGAAGTGCTCAATTGGATTCAGGTCTGGGGAATGGGCGGGCCACTCCATAGCATCAATGCCTTCCTCTTGCAGGAACTGCTGACACACTCCAGCCACATGAGGTCTAGCATTGTCTTGTATTAGGAGGAACCCAGGGCCAACCACACCAGCATATGGTCTCACAAGAGGTCTGAGGATCTCATATCGGTACCTAATGGCAGTCAGGCTACCTCTGGTGAGCACATGGAGGGCTGTACGGCCCCCCCAAAGAAATGCCACACCACACCATGACTGACCCACCGCCAAACCGATCATGCTGGAGGATGTTGCAGGCAGCAGAACGTTCTCCACGGCGTCTCCAGACTGTCACATGTGCTCAGTGTGAACCTGCTTTCATCTGTGAAGAGCACAGGGCGCCAGTGGCGAATTTGCCAATCTTGGTGTTCTCTGGCAAATGCCAAACGTCCTGCGCGGTGTTGGGCTGTAAGCACAACCCCCACATGTGGACGTCGTGCCCTCATACCACCCTCATGGAGTCTGTTTCTGACCGTTTGAGCAGACACATGCACATTTGTGGCCTGCTGGAGGTCATTTTGCAGGGCTCTGGCAGTGCTCCTCCTGCTCCTCCTTGCACAAAGGTGGAGGTAGCGGTCCTGCTGCTGGGTTGTTGCCCTCCTACGGCTTCCTCCACGTCTCCTGATGTACTGGCCTGTCTCCTGGTAGCGCCTCCATGCTCTGGACACTACGCTGACAGACACAGCAAACCTTCTTGCCACATCTCGCATTGATGTGCCATCCTGGATGAGCTGCACTACCTGAGCCATTTGTGTGGGTTGTAGACTCCGTCTCATGCTACCACTAGAGTAAAAGCACCGCCAGCATTCAAAAGTGACCAAAACATCAGCCAGGAAGCATAGGAACTGAGAAGTGGTCTGTGGTCCCACCTGCAGAACCACTCCTTTATTGGGGGTGTCTTGCTAAATGCCTATAATTTTCACCTGTTGTCTATTCCATTTGCACAACAGTATGTGAAATTTATTTTCAATCAGTGTTGTTTTCTAAGTGGACAGTTTGATTTCACAGAAGTGTGATTGACTTGGAGTTACATTGTTGTTTAAGTGTTCCCTTTATGTTTTTGAGCAGTGTATATGTTTTAAATATTGCTTGGGGCATACCCCCAACGGCATTGCGCGTACCCTAGTTTCGGAATATCTGATTCAAACCATATGTTTTCAATTGGGTTCGATGTGTGCTTGGGGTTATTGTCTTGCTTGTTGAAGATCCACTCCCAAGTATGAGCCTCCTGGCAGAGGCAAGGTTTTGGGTAAAATGGTACATGATGCCGTAGACCTTAAACAAGGGCCTCCGGACCAGTGGTAGCAAAATAGCCCCATAACATCAAAATGCACCACCATATTTTCCGTAGGTATGGCATACTTTTCTGGATATACTTCTGTTTTTCAACGCCAAAACCACAACTGGTGTGTGGCCAAAGAGCTCTATTTTAATACCATCTGACCATAGCACCGGTTGCAATCAAATCTTATGGCACATGCGCCGAATACAACAGGGGTAGACCTTACCATGCAATGCTTACCAACAATGCAGTTCAAGAATAGTTAAGATTTACTAAAGTAAAAGTAGCACAAAATAATAACGAGGCTATATACAGGGGGTACACCGGTACCAGTGTGCTGGGGTACAGGTTAGTCGAGGTAATTTGTACATGTAGGTAGGGTTAAAGTGACTATGCATAGATAAACAGTGAGTAGCAGCAGTGTAAAAACAGAGGGGGAGGGGGAGGGGGGGGTTGTCAATGTAAATAGTCTGGGTGGCCATTTTGATTAATTGTTCAGCAGGCTTATGGCTTGGGGGTAGAAGCTGTTAAGGAGCCTTTTGGACCTAGACTTGGCGCTCCAGTACCGCTTGCGAGACCAGTCTATGACTTGGGTAACTGGAGTCTTCGACAATTTTTTTGTGCCTTCATCTGACACTGCCTAGTATATATGTCCTGGATGGCAGGAAGCTTGGCCCCAGTGATGTACTAGGCTGTACACACTACTCTCTGTAGCGCCTTACAGTCGGATGCCCAGAAGTTGCCATACCAGGCTGTGCTGCAACGGGGCAGGATGCTCTCGCTGGTCCAAATACCAATGCCCTTTATCAAACTCCAGGCGGTGCCATGGTCAGATGACATGAAAATAGAGCTCTTTGACCACACACACCAGTGGTGGGATTGGCACGAGTCCAATATTTTGAATTCCACTTCTGACAAACAGCATTACCTCCAGATGTAAATACTGTATAAACAGTATACATACAGTTCAGACAAAGTGGAGATTTATGTCATTGCATTTATTTTAAGAACATGAAGCATGGTAAGACAGGAGCACAAGACACTAAATAATAAATGTAATGTAGACATGTATGCATTTGCTATTAATGGGTGAGAAAATAAATCTGTCATACAGCATGTATATCAGTCACTTAAAACACAGTTGTAGCCTTTCTCAATCACTGTCTGGCTTACACTGAATCTGTGTTGATTAGTATCAGTGAAAAAGTGACATGTCATTGAGTGGACTTCTCTTGGGAACCAGTCACCGATCTACTTTAGTCGTTCGCCAATACCTTCATTGGGGAACTTACCCCATACTTTAATGTTCTTTATGCAATGGCTGCAGATGTTTTTTTTTCTACGACTTGTCTTTAGTTGATGGCTGGCCGATCTTCGAGAGGTCCCCAAAAGACACATTCGCAGAGCCTCTTCTAGCTGGTTTCGCCTGCCAAGAACAAAACAGCATTCAACATCTTCACCATTGTCATTTACATTATATTTCTGCAAATGTCATTTGCGAAGATCACACACCTGTGAGTCGTGAGGCTTCCAACCAATCATGTAGAGGATCTCAAATGTTGCAGGAACAGACCCATTCTCACTCCCATACATCTCTGAGGGAAATCAATCAAATAGAGTATCAGCATCTAAAGCAGGGGACAGGCTGGGTTTACAACTGGCACTGGAGAGCTGCTGATTGTGCATGGTTTTGTTCCAAGCCTGCGCTAAACACACCCGACTCATCTGCTCGAGATGTGTTGAATCAGGTGTGTTTGTGCTGGGCTGGAGCAAACACTACACCCAGTAGCTTTCCAGGACCAGAGTTGGTGATCACTTATAAAGCAGAAGTTTGATAACAGTTACTTCTGCTTGGGGATGGATAGAAATGTACAGAATGGGTACCTAGAGGACAATGGGGGAGGGGGCATGCCTTTTCAATTTCAGTCAAGGGGAGGGTTTAGTTTTTTTAAATTATTTTTTTACTAGTCCAGGGGAGGGTAATGTAATTGATGAAATGTCAATATTTCTCAGGGTTTTAGAATCAGTGGAGTATTAGGATATATATCGACGTGTGCCCGATGTCACTCCTCATCTCTGATTCTCTGCTGGGTGTGCAATATCAAGTGCGCCTACAGGCTATTTAGTACGGTCTCAATCAAATAATCCATAGCCTATAGGCTATGAAGAGCATGCTCGAAAAGCACAGAAACAGAGAGCTGCTGGGAAGGTGTATATAATATGAGAACCGGAGTTCAACTGAATTCACTTTATTAAAAATAAAATGTTTCTTGCCCATAATGTCGGCCTATTTATCAGAGTTATCGCCCTCACAATAAGCCAGGTACGAGTAACCTACATCGTGGTGCTGAAATTTGAAGCAGCAGCCTGGGCACTATTAATCGGAAATGGACAGCTCATGGTGATGAAAATAGGCAAATTCGAGTAGGCATAATTCATTTCAACGTCTTCATTTTATTTACACTTCACGAGCCCGGAATATTATGTGGATATATTGAAGAAACATCTCAAGACATCAGTCAGGAAGTTAAAGCTTGGTCGCAAATGGGTCTTCCAAATGGACAATGACTCCAAGCATATTTCCAAAGTTGTTGTAAAATGGCTTAAGGACAACAGAGTTAAGGTATTGGAATAGTCATCACAAAGCCCTGACCTCAATCCTATAGAAAATCTGTGGGCAGAACTGAAAATGCGTGTGCGAGCAAGGAGGCCAAAATTCACCCAACTTTTTGTGGAAAGCTTGTGGAAGGCTACTTGAAATGTTTGAACCAAGTTCAACAATTTAAAGGCAACGCTACCAAATACTAATTGAGTGTATGTAAACTTCTGACCTACTGGGAATGTGATGAAAGAAATAAAAGCTGAAATAGATCATTCTCTACGATTATTCTGATATTTCACATTCTTAAAATAAAGTGGTGATCCACTTGAAGGATTAAATGTCAGGAATTGAGAAAAACCGAGTTTAAATGTATTTGGCTAAGGTGTAGGCAAACTTCCGACTTCAACTAGATGTTGGAACATTGCTGCGAGGATTTGCTTCCATTCAGCCACAAGCGCATTACCGAGATCGGGCACTGATGTTGGGCGATCCTGGCTTGCAGTTGGTGTTCCAATTCATCCCAAAGGTGGTTGAGGTCAGGGCGATATATCACTTCTGTATGGACCTCGCGTTGTGCATGGGCGCATTATCATGCTGAAACAAGAAAGGACCTTCCCCGAACTGTTGCCACAAATTTGGAAAGAATTGTCTAGAATGTCACTGTATGCTGTAGCGTTCAGATTTCCTTTCACTGGAACTAAGGGGTCTAGCCCGAACCATGAAAAACAGCCCAGACCAGTATTCCTCCTCCACCAAACTTTACAGTTGGCACTATGCATTCAGGCAGTTGGCGTTTCCCTGGCATCCACCAAACCCAGATTCATCCGTCAAACTACCAGATGGTGAAGCGTGATTTATCACTACAGAGAACGCATTTCAACTGTTCCAGAATCCAATTCGCTGTGAGCGTTTATGCACTCTGTGGTCCCATTGAGAGCTTGTGTCCTATCACTTCGCGGCAGAGCAGTTGTTGCTTCTAGACGTTTCCACTTCACAATATCAGCACTTACAGTTGTTGGGGACAGCTCTAGCAGGGCAGAAATGTGACGGACTGACTTGTTGGAAAGGTGGCATCCTATGACGTGAAAGTCACAGAGCTCTTAAGTACGGGCCATTCTACTGCCAATGTTTGTCTATGGAGATTGCATGGCGGTGTGCTCGATTTTATACACCAGTCAGCAACGGGTGTGGCCGAAAAAGCCTAATGCACTAATTTTAAGGGTGTCCACATACTTTTGGTCATGTAGTGTTTGATATATATAAAATCAGTGCATTCGGGAAGTATTCAGAAACCTTCCCTTTTCCATATATTGTTTCATTACAGCCTTGTTCTAAAATGTATTTAAAAAAAAAGTAAACTCCAATCTACATACAATACCCCATAATGACAAAGTGAAAACAGGATTTTATACATTTTTGTACATTATACATAAAGTGAAATTCCTTATTTACATAAGTATTCAGACCCTTTGCTATGAGACTCAAAATTGAGCTCAGGTGCATCCTGTGTTCATTGATTATCCTTTAAATATTTGTACAACTTGATTGGACTCCACCTGTGGTAAATTAAATTGATTGGGTATGATTTGGAAAGGCACACACCTGTCTATATAAGGTCCCACAGTTGACAGTGCATGTCAGAGCAAAAACAAAGCTATGAGGTTGAAGGAATTGTCCGTAGAGCTCCGAGATAGGATTGTGCCGAGGCACAGATCTGGGGAAGGGAACCAAAACATTTCTGCAGGATTGAAGGTCCAAGAACACATTGGCCTCCATCATTCTTAAATGGAAGAAGTTTGGAACCACCAAGACTTTTCCTGGACCTGGCTGGCTGGCCAAGGTGACCAAGAACCCGAGGTGACCAAGAACCCGATGGTCACTCTGACAGAGCTCCAGAGTTCCTCTGTGGAGCTGGGAGAACCTTCCAGAAGGATAATCTCTGCAGCACTCCACCAATCAGGCCTTTATGGTAGAGTGGCCAGAAGGAAGCTACTCCTCAGTAAAAGGCACATGACAGTCCACTTGGAGTTTGCCTAAAGGCACCTGAAGACTCTCAAACCATGAGAAACAAGATTCTCTGGTCTGATAAAACCAAGATTGAACTCTTTGGCCTGAATGTCAAGCATTGCGTCTGGAGGAAACCTGGCACCATGCCTACGGTGAAGCATGGTAGTGACAGCATCATGCTGTGGGGATGTTTTTCAGTGGCAGGGACTGGGAGTCTAGTCAGGATCGAGGGAAAGATGAACAGCCCTCCCGAGTGGCACAGTGGTCTAAGGTACAGCATCGCAGTGCTTGAGGCATCACTACAGACCCGGGTTTGATCCCAGGCTGTGTCACAACCGGCCATAGGGCGGTAAACAATTGGCCCAGCGGCGCACCCTGTAGGCAGTCTCGTTGTTTTTGGTAATCAAGCCTACCACTGTAGTGTCATCTGCAAACTTAATGATTGAGTTGGATGCGTGCATGGCCACGCTGTCATGGATGAACAGGGAGTACAGGAGAGGGCTGAGAACGCACCATTGTGGGGCCCCAGTGTTGAGGATCAGCGGGGTGGAGATGTTTTCTACCTTCACCACCTGGGGGACGGCCCGTCAAAGTCCAGGACCCAGTTACACAGGGTGGGGTCGAGACCCAGGATCTTGAGCTTAGTGACGAGTTTGGAGGGTGGTATGGTGTCAAATGCTGAGCTGTAATCGAACAGCATTCTTACATAGGTATTCCTCTTGTCCAGATGGATTAGGGCAGTGTGATTGCGTCATCTGTGGACCTATTGGGTCGGTAAGCAAATTGGAGTGTGTCTAGCGTGTCAGGTAGGGTGGAGGTGATATGATCCTTGACTAGTCTCTCAAAGCACTTCATGATGACGGAAGTGAGTGCTACGGGGCGATAGTCATTTAGCTCAGTTACCTTAGGTTTCTTGGGAACAGGAAAAATGGTGGCCCTCTTGAAGCATGTGGGAACAGCAGACTGGGATAGGGATTGATTGAATATGTCCATAAACACACCAGCCAGCTGGTCTGCGCATGCTCTGAGGATGCGGCTAGGGATGCCGTCTGGGCCTGCAACCTTGTGAGGGTTAACACGTTTAAACGTTTTACTCACGTTCGCCGTGGTGAAGGAGAGCCCGCAGGATCTGGTAGAGGGCTGTGTCAGTGGCACTGTATTGTCCTCAAAGCGAGCAAAGAATTTGTTTAATGTGTCTGGGAGCAAGACGTCCAAGTCCGCGACGGGGCTAGTTTTCTTTTTGTAATTTGTGATTGACTGTAGACACTGCCACATACGTCTTGTGTCTGAGCCGTTGAATTGCGACTCTACTTTGTCTCTATACTGATGCTTGTTTGCCTTGCGGAGGGAATAGCTACACTGTTTGTATTCGGTCATGTTTCCGGTCGCCTTGCCATGATTAAAAGCAGTGGTTTGCGCTTTCAGTTTTGCGCGAATGCTGCCATCAATCCACGGTTTCTGGTTGGGGAAGGTTTTAATAGTCACCGTGGGTACATCTCCGATGCACTTACTCAAACTCGCTCACTGAATCAGCGTATACAGTCGTGGCCAAAAGTTTTGAGAATGACAAATATTAATTTTCAGTCTGCTGCCTCAGTTTGTATGATGATAATTTGCATATACTCCAGAATGTCATTAAGTATATATATATATATATATAAGTGATCAGATGAATTGCAAAGTCCCTCTTTGCCATCCAAATGAACTGAATCCCTAAAACATTTCCACTGCATTTCAGCCCTGCCACAAAAGGACCAGCTGACATCATGTCAGTGATTCTCTTGTTAACACAGGTGTTAATGTTGATGAGGACAAGTTAAGAATAACAGACTGGAAGCTTCAAAAAGAGGGTGGTGCTTGGAATCATTGTTCTTCCTCTGTCAAACATGGTTACCTGCAAGGAAACACATGCTGTCATCATTGCTTTGCACAAAAAGGACTTCACAGGCAAGGATATTGCTGCCAGTAAGATTGCACCTAAATCAACCATTTATTGGATCATCAAGAACTTTAAGGAGAGCGGTTCAAATGTTGTGAAAAAGGCTTCAGGGCGCCCAAGAAAGTCCAGCAAGTGCCAGGACCGTCTCCTAAAGTTGCTTCAGCTGCGGGATTGGGGCACCACCAGTACAGAGCTTGCTCGGGAATGGCAGCAGGCAGGTGTGAATGCATCTGCACGCACAGTGAGGCAAAGTATTTTGGAGGATGGCCGGGTGTCAAGAAGGGCAGCAAAGAAGCCACTTCTCTCCAGGAAAAACATCATGGACAGACTGATATTCTGAGAAAGGTACAGGGATTGGACTGCTGAGGACTGGGGTAAAATAATTTTCTCTGATGAATCCTCTTTACAATTGTTTGAGGTATCCGGAAAAAAGCTTGTCCAGAGAAGACAAGGCGAGTGCTACCATCAGTCCTGTATCATTTCCCAGTCCACGTGATTGAAGCAATCTTGAAGTGTGGAATCCGATTGGTTGGACCAGCGTTGAACAGACCTAAGCACGGGTGTTTCTTGTTTTAGTTTCTGTCTATAGGCTGGGAGCAACAAAATGGAATCATGGTCAGATTTGCCGAAAGGAAGGTGAGGGAGGGCTTTGTATGCATCGCGGAAGTTAGAGTAGCAATGATCCAGAATGCTGCCAGCCCGGAACAGTATGTATGGATGATAATAATAGTATAAGATGGTTTAATTTCAAATATGTATTTATCTACTATGTAGCTCACCTTGGTAGATTGCAGCTGCAGCTAAAATGGTGTCTCTGTGCAACATGGACTTCCTGTTCCAAGCGCAGTTGCTCTCCCCCATTCCTGGAGAGTTGAGACAATGGTAAACTCAGCATTCAGGCACTACACATTATTCAACTGCCTGTCCTATGAGCCTATACCTATGAGAAGATGAATAGAAACAATTAAACTATAAAAACTCAGTATGAACAAAAAGCACAGATCTACAACAGTATAACTGTGGTACACAGTAGGCCTACCTTGCAGGTCACTCATGACCTCAAGTATTCCAGGATAGTGCACTTGAATTTCATCAATGTCCTAACAGAAAAAAAAGTGTAATATAAATCGCTTGCCTCAAACACAAATATTGCGGCATCATTATCATTTCTAGCTAATCGCTAGATTCACAGCCAGAACCACATAATTAAATAGAACACTCATATTAGACTATATTGTAAATCTATGGCTATGGACACCCAAGGCCTCACCACTGTCAGCATACTGAAGCCTGCCTGGCCCAGCAAGTTGCCCAGGTCTGTGACGGCCGTGTAGGGGGACACGTGGGGGGAGAACCCCCCTTCCCGCTCGAGCTCAGCCAGCTGCAGGGAGCAGCGCAGCTCATACAGGGTCTCCCCGCCCACCATGGCCCCAATGAACACCCCATCTGGCTTCAGGACCTGGTTGATCTTTGGGAAGGGAGAGGGATTATAATGACAGCACAGTGATACAGACGGAAGAACCAGGATTGTTGTAATCCTGAATCCTATGCGTGACTATGATCCTATGCGTGACTAAGATGTTATAAGAATGTAACGTATTTGGAAAAACAGCCGGCAATAGACAAAGTACAGATGTAAAAAAGAATAATATGAGGCTGTCAGTTACCTGTCTCAAGGCTCCAGGGAGATCATTGATCCAGTGTAGGCTAAACAGGAGAAACATACAGTACTAGATAATTTTGTGTTGCAAACAAGCCATACTAAACCCTGGGGAATATGACTGGTAGGGCTCAAATCGAATATTGTGTCAGAATCATCTACAGGGCCAAATCACCTCAAGCTGCTGACCACCAGATCAAATGTGTTTTCTTTAAAGGGTAGAAACTCTTCATCGGCCATGACACAGCAGGTAGGGATCTCACTTCGTCTTGTGCTTCTCTGAGGAGCGAGAAAAGCGTTAGATCATCCAGAAGAGGAAAAAACAGAAGTCCCTCCATAACATGCCTCTGATTTGTCAGGATATTCCATCCATCTATTGATCTATAGTTAGTGGTCTCTGCTCATAAACACAATCATTCCACTTAGACTGTGGGTGTTCTAACAGAATGACATATTATAATTCCTATTAGTAATTTAATTGGATATAACTCACCAAAGACTTTTCTGAGATATCAGTTAAGAAGAGCTGCTCAACTACTTCCTGAAAATGGAAGCACAATTCAATATTCAGAAAGCCATACATCTTGTGAGTTGATGTTTTCCCTACCTTACAGGGACAATCTACATCAATTTTGGACTTATAAATGTATGTTATGTGCCCATTGATTCTTGACGAATATAGCTAATAAATGCCTCATAAGCTTTGTTCTGTTGTACCCCATCAGAACCCAAAACATTTAAAAGCTTATTTTACTATAATGTTTGTCAACAAAGTAAATGTAAACAAACATGATATAGCCTTAAAACATGGTTACAACTATAATTTTGATATCATGGATATAGCTTAGCTTTGTCTATGAATTTGAGTGGTTAAATTTCTACAGCCTCCAACTTTCTACCAAAACGTGTGGGGAATGCTGTTATTGTTTAAAATGCTCCCCGCCTGTTTATGAACAACCATTGAAGGCTACCTTGTGCAAATGCTCAGCAATGTGACTTTTCCCACAGCCAATGTCCAACGCCAAAGGAAATGTCCTGTGAAAATAAGTCCAAAATGTCAGCAAAATGCACACCCTCACATGCAAAAATATAAACTTTAATTTCAACAACAGTGCCATGAATGTGACAATTTTCATACAAAGTCTATGCATCACAACTTCTGTTGCCTTACCTTGCAATGTCATAGACCCTGTCTGCAACTCTGCTTCCAACCTGCAAATGAATATGAACAGTACCAGAACACATACATTTCCTTGGATAAAAGAGAGCTAGGATAAGACTAAATATATCATACAAATACAGCTACAGTATACCTCATCTCTCAGATAGTCATATTTGTCACTGTCTTGTAGCGACGCAGCCCATTTCTTCTGTCTCCTCTTCATAGTCCTGTCAAATACATTCATTGTACCTCCAGCCCTGCCTGACAACTGCCTCTGAATTTCAGTCCATTGAGAACACCGAATTTTAGAAGAGAACTCTCTCACCGGTGGAAACATTGAATGAGCTGTCATGACATTTCTTTGCGAATAAGCTGCATCATGTTGTTGAGGGACCAGCAATCTAACGCTGCCTTTTTTCAAGACTCTCCGGCAGATACAACTACCATTGAGAAAACGACTACCTATTGCATTGTTCATTTTTAC
The DNA here is from genome assembly GCF_021184085.1 of Oncorhynchus gorbuscha. Taxonomy (NCBI): domain Eukaryota; kingdom Metazoa; phylum Chordata; class Actinopteri; order Salmoniformes; family Salmonidae; genus Oncorhynchus; species Oncorhynchus gorbuscha. Next base: position 15,383,177 of record NC_060198.1, read on the forward strand.
AAATTGTTTACCGACTAACGCGCTAATATGTATCAAACCATTGCATAACAAATACAAGTTTGGTGTGTTCTTCCAGTCATCCACATTGAATGACCTCGACACAGTGGACAAACATAAAACATGGAACTGTTTTTTCCTCGTTTGATAGAAAATGTGGAACTGGATTTCAGTCTGTTCACTCGCTTTACCGCCTCTTCTTGTTGTAAAGGCTAATGCATATCGTGCGGATTTCATTTTAAAGCTCAAATGACACATTTATATTGGTAAATGTATTTATTGAATTTGAATACATGATGTATTGAATGTGTACTGAATTGTGGTTTTGTACTGCCTGGCTTGCCGTATGCAAAAAGGGGTGGGACAAGAAAAAGGTCACGAAAGTGGTGCATGTTGGGAGAACACGTGGATAGCGGTACAATTTAATCGGAAAAGTTGTTTTGGTAAGTCTCTATTCACCAAAATATTTTTGCACGCTTTATCTCTGCCAAATATTTATCCGTTTACACTTTGAACCGTGTACTTTATGCTAACTGCAGCTCTTGGAATGGCCCTCCTCAAGTGTTTGTTTACATGTCTGACTCATGTATCGAACGTTTTAGCTTGCTTACTAACCCATGCAATAACACACTCACTTGTTAGAATAGTATGCAATATTGCACTGTGGTGAGTAGGAATTAGTTTATGTCCCGAGTGGCGCAGCGGTCTAAGGCACTGCATCTCAGTGCAAGTTGCGTCACTACAGTCCCTGTAGTGCACATAAAGAATGATAGAGGCCTCTAGTGGCCAAAAGGTCATTTTCAGCATGGGAAGCACCGTTGAGGGCTTCCACCATTTTAATGTAGTCAACTGGGTGGGACTTCCAACTTCATTGGCTGATCCCTCCTGATGATCCGGTTGGAGGCATGTTCAACTGCGTCATCGGAAGAGATCAGCCAATCGTGAAGAAGAAATTTGACCTTTTTAAAGTTGAGATGACCACAATGGGGTGGCAGGTAGCCTAGTGGTTAGAGCATTGGGCCAGTAACTGTAAAGGTTGCTGGATCAAATCCCTGAGCTGACAAGGTAAAAAATCGTTCATGCTCCTGAACAAGGCAGTTAACCCACTGTTCCCAGGTAGGCCGTCATTGTAAATAAAAATGTGTCCTTAACTGACTAGCTTAGTTAAATAAAACATGTTACAATGGCTCTGTCACAGATGCTATAATGTAGGGCGTTCACTTGCTGCTGTACAATGTAGAGAAAAACGAGGCAATTCAATAGGTTGTACGAAATGAATGTCAAAATGTGGTTTTCTTTGCCCTATGTCATTAATCATTATTACAATTGCTCGGGCTCTGACTGCAAGGCACTACAGAGGCTAATGCGTATGGCCCAGTACATCACTGGGGCCAAGCTTCCTGCCATCCAGGACTTCTGTACCAGGTGGTGTCAGAGGAAGGCCTTAAAAATTGCCAGACCCCAGCCGTCCTAGTCATAGACAGTTCTCTCTGCCACCGTACTGGAAACGGTACTGGAGCGCCAAGTCTAGGTCTAAACGGCTCCTTAACAGATTCTGCCCCCCAAGCTGTGAGACTCCTGAACAGACAATAAAATGGCTACCCGGACTATTTGCATTGTCCCCCCCACCCACATTTATTATGTATGCATAGTCATTTTACCTCTACCTACATGTACATATTCTCTCAATTACCTCGACTAACCTGTGCCCCCACACATTGACTCAGTACCGGTTGTCCCTGTATATAGGCTTGCTGCTGTTATTCTATTGTTTCTCTTTAATTCATTTTTATGTTATTAGTTTTTTTACTTCAGTTTATTATAGTAAATACTTTTACACTTATTTTTCTTAACCGCATTGTTGGTTAAGGGCTTGTAAGCATTTCGCTGTAAGGTTGTATTCGGCACATTTGATTTGATTGCTTGCTACAATATTATAACCTTAATATACTTGTTGATCAAATAAGAATGTTAATATGCTGTGACCGTTGCTAGTGTAGACTGTGCCACGCTTGGTTGTAATCTCTTCCATATTTGGTGTTGTGAGGTGGTACTTTTTGCAGGTATTTCCACTGGTTGGACAAATCAAAGTCAACTTAATATATTTTCTCCTCCAGATCCTTGGCTTTCATTGTCTATCACCGGGATCAATCTATGTTGAGAGGGGCTGTTTCTATGGCGATTTTAAAGGGAAAGACTCAGAAATACACAATGAAAACGGGAACAGATTGTTGTTGTGGAGGGTGGATTTTGAAATTCAGTCTTCTTGCTTTGTAAATAAATATATATTTAGTCCCTACTTAGTTTTGTATTCAGTGGATTTTGTTTAAAAGAACCATGTTTACACTCACGAACCTGCAGCCACTAGTTAGCTTGTGAGTTGACGTTTGAAATTAGTGCCGTTCTGCCACGGCGCAGCGCCACAGAGTTCTATTGAGCAGTGACAACTTTTTGATCATGCCTGTGATAACATTCCATTCACTCTAAACATGCTAAATTCTCTGAGAAAGTCATCTGTAACTTTGGAACCATATATGGTAGAAACATGACTTGTTTTTCTGACAATTTTCTATTGAATGGACACTTTTATATAAACATTGATTGAATCAATCATTTTATGGGTGAACACCCTATATAGTGGCACAGATAGAAAGATGAGTCCTCTATCTATCTCTATGGGGGTGTTAAACTCATTCTATGGGCTTATCATTGTTAAAGTTTTAAATATGTGTTTATTACTTTTATTATTTCATTCTCTTCTCATTTTGACCTGCACTGTTGGAGCTCGGAGCTTAAGAATTTCACTATACCCTGCAATTACATCTGCGACCCTGTGCACGTGACTAATAAACTCATCTAATCTAGGGTCTGATGGTTTTTGCTAATGTTCTTTACTAAACAATTACCTTAATTCATCAATCAAGTACAGGGAGGTGCAAAAACCAGCAGACCCTCAGCCCTCTGTGGCTTGAGTTTAACAGTGACCGAGGAGCAATTCCATGGTAACAGAATTACATTGAGACTTTGGTATATATTTTTCACTTCAAAATGTATACCAAACAAAAACCATTTGATTTTTAAAGTTTAACAAATCATATAACTCTGTGCACAAGGACAACTTTTAATAATTTCCACTGAACATTTTACAAGAACAACTGTGTAGATTCAAAGTTTGGTAACAGAATAAAACTGAGGAAGATTTTAATGCAATTCTGTTACCAAATTTTGCATCTGCAAAATGTTTTCAGTAAATGTTTTTATTTTTTTATTGTGTAAATTGTTCAAAGTAGTCATTGTGCATAGTTTATGCTTTGAAATCAATGTTTTTTGTTTAGCATACACTTTAAAGTGAAAAATAGGAGACTCTGCATAATTCTGTTACCATGGAATTGTCCCTAGCTAGTTACTTTCATATATTTTTTGGTGGATATCAATAGACTGGAGCAAATCTACCACCTCTTACTGTAGTTAGAGTAGCTCGCTAGAGATGTAACATTTATGCGCTTCAAAAGTAGATAGCGGTAGAATGCATTGCTAGCTTCTGATCTGCAATATTGAATACTTCTATTCAGTTCAGTTTGGACATCAACAGATCTGCATAATCAGAATTGAGTACTGAGCACAATAATTGCTCCAATAAGCTTACATGTGAGGTAGGCTGTTCTTGGTTGTTACGACAAGTATGATCGAGGATAAGGAGAGGATAAGGAGAGGATAAGGTAGTAGATGAGCCCAAAAAGCCTCTGAAGAAAGGAAAAGATTCACAGTCCATAAAGAGTGGACCTAAAGGAGACCAGCCTATCAAAGGAGTCAGACTGTGTGAGGAGGGTAGAGTAGAAGAGGGGACCTTATTGTATGACCTTATGACCCATAACATCAATTACACCTCCGGGCCCCTGCTAAAGCAAATGCGTTAAAAACAAATGTTTCAAGTTGTATTGTCACGTGCACAAGTACAGTGAAATGCCTTTCTTGAAAGCTCTTTCCCAACAATGCACTAATCATTATCAGTTGCACTATAAAGTAAAGTAGAACAAAAGCACACAGGAAACAAGAAGAAGAGTACAAGAAAGTAATATATATATATATATATACAGGGTAAGTGCCAATACCATATTTACAATGTCCAGGGGTAGATATAGATCTTTTTCTGTGTTTACAAACATTGCCACAGGAGGACGATGCGCGCAAGTTGGTGGCAGAACAAGGGGGAGCTCTTATTGAACACCAGCAAAATAAACTCTATTTACATGTTGCTTATGAGTGCATTTCACACTACTTTTGGATTGTAATTGGATTTTATAAGGCTTGTATGAACGTCCCGCTTAATACAATGTTTGTGTCATCATCGCAAATCAACTGCATTATACTTTTTAAAAAAGACTTCAACTAGTAAAATGGCTCTTTGGCTAGCTGTTGCTACAGCCTATATCAATGAGCCTTAGCATTCTAGCAAACAACTGCTGCATCCCAAATTGTTATTTTCCAAAGATCACAACCAAATATAATCTTAGTGAATGTTCATGCAAGAATGAAAACATAATTTTAAGAGTATGAGAACCCCAAAAAGTTATTTTTGTTAAGAATACGTAAATCTTAGCTTATGTTGAGTGGGAGCAGATGGCGATGGCTGCCGCGCACATCTGTCGTGTACTAGAAAAGGGTTTATGTATAGATATAAGGGGACTAGGCATCAGGATATATCACTAACAGAGTAGCAGAAGCAGCGTATATGATGATTGTATGTGAGTCGGTATGAAGGTGTGTGCGTGTTATGTTTGTGTGAGCAAATAAAGTATGTGTGTTGGAGTGTGAGTATGTATAGTCCTGTGAGTGTGCGTAGTCAGTACAATTTTATTTTATTAACATTGGGCGATGAGTTGGATTGAAGACCTGCATTAAGATATAGCTCTAGAGATGATGATGATGGTTTTTCCTTTGACCTGCTTGCTCAGTCCTAGCAAAGCTGCTGCTGCTGCAGCCAAGTGGAGACTTTATACAGTTAATTCGGAAAGTATTCACACCCCTTCCCCTTTTCCACATTTTGTTACGTTACAGCCGTATTCTTAAAATGGATTAAATAAAAAAATCCTCATCAATCTACATAAAATTCCCCATAATGACAAAGTGAAAACAGGTTTTCAGAAATTGTTGCGAATGTATAAAAAACAAAACAGAAACACCTTATTTTTATATACAGTATATGCTCATACAATCTATGCATTGTTTTTAAGTTTGTTGCTGCCATCAATACATGCTGTTTTTACAGATGGCGAAGAGGAAGATGACAAGGTGCCTCACATTGAGGGGGACAATGTGGACCAGGCGGCCAGCATCTCAGACGGCAGTGAGGATGACGAAGATGAAGCAGATGTGGAGAGTGACATGGAGAGCGGCTCCGAGGACGAGTCCGGTTCAGAGTTAGACGAGGACAGTGACGGCAGCGGGCCAGATCTGGCCAGGGGGAAAGGCAATGTGGAGACCAGCTTGGACGAGGACGACGATGATGACTTGGAGGCCATCTTGAAACGCGAGGAGGAGGAGATCCAGCACGACTGGGGCGAGCTGTGCAAGGACGCGCCGCGGAGCGAGGAGGTGAATTCTAAGGCTGTGTCTCAATTGTCCAGAGGGACTTCTTCTACTCATTTCCTTTCATCATCTAAAATGGCATAAGAAATTGCATGTTCCAATGTTGTCGTTTTTTTCTACAACAGGTAACCCAAAGGTTTGCCGTGTGTATCATGGATTGGGACCGGATGAAAGCCAAGGACCTGCTGGCTCTGTTTAACTCCTTCAAGGCTAAACGTGTAAAGGAGGGGTTGTGCTCTCTGTGAAGGTAAGGCTCCATTAATTTGTCTGCTGGCTGTCACTCAATTATGATAGATGTGACACTGCTTCCCCAGACCAAGTCACAAATGTTGTGTATGTTTAACACTGTGTGTTTGTTTAGATCTACCCCTCAGAGTTTGGGAAGGAACGGGTTCAGCAGGAACAGACCCAGGGTCCCCTGGAGCTGATGGCCCTGCCGGAGGATCCGGACAAAGACACAGAGGAGGACAAGTATGATCTAGCTTCCCCATTAACACTTCCCTATCCTCCCTGTATTGTTCAACCAAAAATGAACCAGAGAATTGGTGTGTGTGTGTATTGTAGGATTTACAGAGAGAAGATGCGGGACTACCAGTTCAAGCGGCTAAAGTACTACTATGCGGTGGTGGAGTGCGAATCGCTCGACACAGCCGCTAAAATCTACCAGGAGTGTGACAGTTTTGAGTACGAGAGCAGCTGCTCTATCCTGGACCTCCGGTGAGGAAATAGACAGACACTCATTTATACTGAAGTGTACACTGGAGGAAAATGTGTTCAATTAAAGTGTAATAGAATGTACTGTATAACTTGATAACGTAAAGCATGGTAATGGAGATGTCCTCAAAAGAGAGGTGGATGTACACAACACCTTATCAATACATATAATAAAATAATAGCATACATAGTAGAGGTCGACCGATACCGATTATTGGAGGACCAAAAAAAGCCGATACCGATTAATCAGACTATTTTTACATTGTTTTTATTTGTAATAATGACAATTATAACAATACTGAATTGAACACTTATTTTAACTTAATATAATACATAAATAAAATCAATTTAGCCTCAAATAAATAATGAAACATGTTAAATTTGGTTTAAATAATGCAAAAACAAAGTGTTGGTGAAGAAAGTAAAAGTGCAATATGTGCCATGTAAGAAAGCTAAAGTTTAAGTTTCTTGCTCAGAACATGAGAACATATGAAAGCTGTTAGTTATTATAGGAATTATAGGACTATTTCCCTCTATACCATTTGTATTTCATTAACCTTTGACTATTGGATGTTCTTATAGGCACTTTAGTATTGCCAGTGTGACAGTATTAGCTTCCATTTCTCTCCTCGCTCCTACCTGGGCTCGAACCAGGAACACATCGACAACAGCCACCCTCGAAGCAGCATTACCCATATAGAGCAAGGGGAACAACTACTCCAAGTCTCAGACCGAGTGAGACTTGCTCATGGACGACGAGGACGACGACAAGCACAAACACTTCAACTACGACAAGATCGTAGACGAGCAGAACCTGAGCAAAAAGAAGAGGAAGAAGCTTCTGAAGAAGGACAACACGAGTCTGGAGGAGGACGACTTCCAGGTCGGAGCAACCTTTTGGTTTCTTTTCATGGCAAAGAAATAGCTTGTATTTTGATTGATTTGTTTTTTTATAAGATATGTTTAATACTAGCTAGCAACTTACCTTGGCTTACTGCATTCGTGTAACAGGCAGGCTCCTCGTGGAGTACAATGTAATCAGGTGGTTAGAGCGTTGGACTAGTTAACTGTAAGGTTGCAAGATTGAATCCCCCGAGCTGACAAGGTAAAAATCTGTCATTCTGCCCCTGAACGAGGCAGTTAAACCACCGTTCCTAGGCCATCATTGAAAATAAGAATGTGTTCTTAACTGACTTGCCTAATTAAATAAAGATTAAATAAAGGTGTAAAAAAAATGTTCGGCCAAATTGGTGTCCAAAAATACAGATTTTCGATTGTTATGAAAACTTGAAATTGGCCCTAATTAATCGGCCATTAAGATTAATCGGTTGACCTCTAATACATAGTGATGAATCTCATCCTTGTTTAATATATTGCCAGTATATCATCGTACATCAAGGTATTGCACATGCTAACTACTTAGCATGATACCATTATCTGTGCTGCTGGTTCATTCTAAACATTAGGATGCTATACTCCCATGCTAACTGTTGTGGTTGTCCCTCCTCCCTTCTGTGGGAACAGGTTTATCCCTGATGATGTGACGTTTGACGAGGAGCCAAAGGACTTGGCCACAGACGTGGACCTGTCTGCCTACACCCCCAAGCTCTTCACCTCCACAGCATCAGCCACGTCAAAGGTTAGGCACACTTCGTCTTATAAACTCCTATGGTCATAGCATTAATTCCTCCATGGTCGGTCCCAGGCTTACCACGTGTCAGGTGGATGGATTATCTTGGCAAAGTAGAAATGCTCACTAACAAGTATGTAAACAAATTTGTGCCAAAAATGTTAGTGAAATAAGCTTTTTTGTGCGTATGGAACATTTCTGGGATCTTTTTTTTCAGCTCATGAAACATGGGACCAACACTTTACATGTTGCGTTTTATATTTTTGTTCAGAATAAATAAGTATGAATTGTTCAGATTGAAATTAGTAGATCTTTTTTTTTTTGCAGAATTTTGGGATCTCGTACATTTCCCACAAGACCTATCAGCTTATTTACTTGAGAAAGGACTCTATAGTTATTTCAGGATGTTTACATTTCTGACTTATTGTGTGTTTTCCACCCCAGGTGGAGTTGACCTGGGACGAGACAGACCACGAGCGTGTCACTGCCATGAACAGGAAGTTCAACAAGGACGAGCTGCTGCAGATGGATTTTAACGCCTACCTGGCCTCCTCCAGCGACGATGATGATGAGGATGGAGTGGAGAAGGAAGAGGAGCTTCCAGAGGGTAAGAAGAAAAAGTGAAGTGATTGAAGTGATTTTTATTTGCTTTTATAGAATACCTTTCTAACTGTATACCTGAAGAACAAAACCTCACTTAAAGGTTATTTTTCTTTGTGCTGGTAGATTATGGCCCCTGGGGAAAATCACTATTACTGTAATTTAAAGGAGAGATGTTATTTAACTTGTTTTTATGTATATTGCATATGTTTGTTGCATTGACTTTTATCTCCCCTTTGGTCACCTAGTTAAACAGCCAGAAGAGGCCAGCAAGGAGGTGGAGAAGGAGGCCAGGAAAGGGAAGCAGAGCAGTGGCAAGCATATAGAGAGATGCTGAAGAGCATCCAGGAGTAAGACAAGAAGAAGGAGGAGGACAAGGGCATGGAGATGGAGATCACATGGGTGCCAGGTTGGGCCAAAATATATTTTTTTCCCTGTGTCAGATCGAATTTTTCATTGTCAGTAGTGCAACTTTCCATTATGGCTGTGCGACTTTTCCCCGTATGTCAGAATGACTTTTTCCTTCTGTCGGCTAGTGTGACTGACTTTTGTCAGTACAAATTGCATTTAGATGGCACAACCAACCACTAAGCAGCCTCATAATGCCACCATCTTCCTCACCTCAGGACTGAAGAAGACAACTGAACAGTTGGTGAAGAAGAAGCTAGAAGGAAAGGACAAGCTGACACCCTGGGAAGAGTTCATTGAGAAGAAAAGGGACAAGAAAAAGCAGAAGTTGACCAAAGGAAAGCAGGTGAGATCACTAGATTAAAGATTGTTAAGTCTCACACACACTGTACTGGAGAGTGACAGACTTTTCTTTCCTTCAGGAATCTGATGATTCGGACCTCGGTGACGATGCGCTTCCTCCAGACGTTGACTTTGATGACCCCATCTTTGCTGAAGAGCTTGGTTCTACAGGTGAGTTGTGTCATGAATCATACTCAATCAGTTGCCACATTTACTCAAGTGTACCAGTAAAACGTATCACAATATGCTTTTCTGAATGATTTGACCATGACTTGTTTTTTTCCTAATCTCCCAGATCTGAAAAAGAAAGCAAAGAGCAAGAAAAACAAAAAGGTGGAGGAGAGGACACCTGAAGAGGAGGAGGAGTTGGAGAAACAAAAGGTAGGTGTCAATGACGTGTTGTTGAAAGGATTATTTTACACTAATGGAATGAACTTAATACTGTTACTGGTATTCAGAACTCTGCACATTACATTTTGTGAGAAGATGTCTTGACACGGTTTGTGAGTAAGCTCATCAAAATGAACCCACAGGCTGAGATGGCCCTGCTCATGGACGACGACAAGCACAAACACTTCAACTACGACAAGATCGTAGACGAGCAGAACCTGAGCAAAAAGAAGAGGAAGAAGCTTCTGAAGAAGGACAACACGAGTCTGGAGGAGGATGACTTCCAGGTCGGAGCAACCTTTTGGTTTCTTTTCATGGCAAAGACATAGCTTGTATTTTGACTTGTTTCCTACCATTGTTTCCCATTGACATCAATGAATGATTTCGTAAAAGTGTCAAATCAGAAGCTTCATGAATACACATTGATAATGATATGGGATTTAGGTTAAATGACCTGGAATAAAGTGGAATTGGTACACATACAACTTTGCGTACCATTTTTCTGTGGCACAATTTGTTTTACGGTCAAGGCTTTTTTGTAGACTTCAATGAAATCTCAACCCCCCCCAATCCCTTCTCTCTGACTGACAGGTGGACGTGAAGGACCCTCGTTTCCAGGCCATGTTTACCTCCCACCTCTACAACTTGGACCCGTCCGACCCGGGCTACAAGAGGACCAAGGCCACCCAGAGCATCCAGGTCGAGAAGCAGCGCCTCAGGGAGGAGTGCCAGCGCGACCAGGACAAGGCGCTCAGGAGCTCACAGGCCCCGCCCACACAGGTAGTGGGAGCAAAGATACAGGAAACAATTGCCAGTGGCTGAAGCCACCAAGAAAATGGACCCCGGACTATCCATGCTTATCAAGTCTATTAAGAACAAAACAGAGCAGTTTCAATCACGAAAGAAACAGGAGACAATGTAGGCCTTTCTAACTGGACTATTGGGGACTACGTTTCTGGGTGAAAAGCTATAGACTGCAGCCTTACGCTATCTCTTTGTGTTGAAGCGACTGTTGGTGTGTGTGAGAGAGGCCTGAGACAAGCCTTGCCCACTTTTATTTTGAACTATCACTCTACAAGAGGCCTAATCAGGAACACGAAGTTGAAGATAGTTTGAATGTGTAATATGCTAATTAACATTGAGACACTTGTGTGGGGGATTGCCAACAGTAACTGGTGGTTTCATGGATCTCTGAATAGTATTTTTTACAAATGCTCTAAATTATACAAACCTGCTCTATAGCCCCAGTCTGAGCCCTTAAAAATACTTATATTAAGACACTTCACACAATTTTACAGAACTGGTTCATTTTATTTTTGATATTCAACAACAGTACACATTCATAGGTCCATTGACACTGTCAAACTCACAGCACGGTGACACTTTATACTGATTTTCAGAGAAAACAAGGTCAAAAATAAAGTGTATACAAGGAAGCAAGGTACAAAAAGGCAGTCCCATTTGAAAAGAGGAACAATAGTAGTGCAAACAAAAGTTAGCTATATACATACAAGGGCCGACACTGAGACAGCAACATACATCAAGTATCTTAAACCTCAGCACAGGTTTACATTTCCGTTTGATTTCTATTCTCAGTTTATTAATCTCACAGAAAACCCAAGGGGAAACTTGGAGGTAACAATACAAAATCTTAGAAATTGCACCATCAAAAATGTTTAAACTATTTATCAAGTTACAAAGTACAAAAATATTTGATTATACTCCAAGTATCCTCTACATCAACGTCGATTTTTGCACAGGTTGAAATATCCTATATTGAAGTTGGTGTTTTCCTTAGAATTATATGAATGTTTGAAGTAAAAACAACAACAGAAAAGCTACCTACAACATACTAATAATCTTGTTAAACGAGAACAGTAAAACAAATGAGTAAACAGTTAAATGTGAACAAATGCCTATCCTTCATTTAAAATAAGAACATTTTTGGTCACTTCAACCCAGTCCAACACTAAGTCCAGCATACTCATAAGGCAATTGAATATTGAACTAAATTGGATGTTTGTTTTTTCCAAACCAGGTACACTTTTAAAGCCATAGTTAAAAGATGATGCTTTCTGAACATCCGGAGGGGTGCGTTTACTGTGACCGCAAAGAAGTAGTGTTACGTTTCCTTCACGCTCGACACCTCAAGCGTAAAAGATGAGCTCAGGGATTTGCCCCCCCTGCACACCTGTCCCGTTGGTGCTGTCTGAAGAGCACTGGAACTGGAAGGTGACCTTGCCACACTGCACCTCAGTCATGCCCTCCTGGCCAAAGTAGCTGAGCTCGTTGCCGTCCAGCACTACGCTGGCCGTGTAGAATGTGTCGGGCTCGATCTGCACAGGGTATTCAAACCACACTGGGAATGTGCTGCTGGAGCCGTCTGAAAAGTACTTGATGAGGCTCTGGCCCAGCGGCACGCCCTGCCTTTTGAGTTCAATCTTGGCGCTGTACTCTGCTGAGCCACAGCTGGAGCCGTACAGCCGAAGCCGGCGATGAACACTCGCTTGTCCACGGCGAACTGGATGCTGTCGCAACGGCCCCGGTAGCGCCACTGGTTGCTCCGGTAGGCGCACGACTGGAAGCGGTGGCAACGCTGTGGCGCCAGGCCCTTGCGCGGCTTGCTGGCGAACAGCAGCTCAGGCTTCTTGGCGGCCGTGTACCACAGGAAGATGTCATTGGTCTCGTTGAGAGTCAGCACACCCGACTGTGCCGCACCGTTGGCAAAGTCATCCAACGTCATGGTGGGGATGCGGATTAGGTAGATGGCCTTGCCCAGCGCCAGCCGTTTGTTCTCAATGGTGGGCGTCAGGTCCTGGCGCTGGCATTCGGCTTCGGCCCAGCTCAATGCCGCCTCGAACACCACCATCTCCTTGGCGTTGAGCGTCTCGCGGCGCAGGATACTCTCCAGGGTCACTGAGTCTATGTCTGTGAAGCCCTCGGAGCGCAGCGCCAGCTCGGCTTGGGCGTCGATCACCTCCCAGCAGCGCTGCATTAGGTCGGGCTCCTCAAACAGGCAGCTCTGGGATAGCAGCACACAAGCGTTCTTGGCACTCAGGCTCGTCTCCAGGAAGTTGACGCAGGCCCGAGCCAGGTGGGGCACAATGTACTTCTTGGCGGCGTATAGAGTAGCCAGGACCGTGTCGGCACACAGGTCGATCTCGTCGCAGTAGATGTACCTGCCAGAACAGAGTGGGGAGAGTCAGATGAGGGCTCGACAAGTTCACTTCAACTTCTCATTTATGGGAAGGCTAACTTTATAATTCCACATGCCCTTGCATTGTCTGCTGACTAGTCAAAGGAAGACATTCTAACCTGAATACAACATTCTGAAATGTACAATGAACACTCGGACTGCATCTAATGAGACGTCAGGAGGCGCCGGCCACTTACTTCAGCATGGCTAGGAACGAGGGAGGCTCCACATCAGGGATACGGATCTCTTCCTTGTCCTCTGCCAGTTCACCGTAAAACATGGCGTGGAACACAGAACTCCCCACAGCCAGCACATACTGAGGGACAACATGGAAGATAGGGAGTCACATGAGAGAAAGAATAGGAGCAAGTTATAGTGGGAGGACGGATAAGGGACAGAAGGTGGAGAGAATATACATTTACACATGAATTATGTAAGAAATGTAGAGATTTGCAAAAGGATTTAGCATAAAGAGGCGGGTGTGGAGAAATATCAGCCTATTGCATTTTATTTTACATTTTGTCATTTAGCAGATGCAACAGATAAATGTGTCTACATGTTGTGCTTGGTCTTGCTCGGTTAATTACTCACATACATTGGATAGGTTTAAAGGTGACATTACCTTGTGCCCAGGTACTTGCTGAGTCCCTCCTGGGGGGCCAACGACAAAGTGAACATCTGCCATCAACTCATTGTTGAACATGACTGAATTCCTGTGAAAGCATGAGTCATATGATTAGCAAACAGTGTCGATGGCATCACATTCAGACTTTAGTATCTGCACGTATGAGCTGGTACACCCAATAAATTGATTTTTTTGGTCATTTTAAATCTATTAAAACATACACATCGTCTCTCCTCAAAAGGCATTAGATTCCCAGTTTAACTACTGCTTACTAGGGTCACCTACCTCTCTCGGATGGTAGGATAGAGCCCTTGCCAGTTGCAGCTGTGAATGGTGTTGTTGTTATTCCGGTTCTGCTGCTGGTATTGCTGCACAACTGTGTTGGTTGAGGTTGCCGGGCCCAGCTTCTTGGTGGAAAAGAGCTCTGCAGCCATCTTCACCCCACTATTTATTGTTAGGGTGATCTCATGGCAGGATGAGGCTGCGATTGTTGGGGCAATCTTTTAAAACTGCCTTTATGTGACGATCGTGGCCGACACTGGAAAGGACTAAAAAAAGCTAGCCACTGCAACAACGTTCTAACGTTAAATAGTACGCAAGGTAGTCTTACAATACATGCAAAAATACACACGACAAAACATCTAGCTATATTCTAGAATTAAAGTTGTTTAAATCCTCGCTTAATTTTAGACGTATTAGCTAGATAGCTACTTGTAGCTAGTTTGCTAACGCTAGCTAACTGCTGGACTGCGGTCAAAACCGGCCAGATGTGATACAGGAAGTGGCTAATGAACGCTTGTTTGTTGAATTTGGCAAAACCGGGAAAGGTAGCTAGCTATCCTCTTAACGGTCGCATTTGACGTCTAGTACCGATCACCAATCGTAACGTGGGCGCCCGACGATTGTATGAAACGTTTCCACATCCAAGTAGCTAGCTAGCTTGCTACACACAACTCGAGTGTACACAATTACACATCTGCCAGGCACTACTGTTTAGGTGTCATACAAATTTATACCACCACACTACGGGCGAAGGAGGGCTGTACTCCTGTTTTTTCTTTGTAGAATGCTGAACATGAATCCTTTAAAAACTATTGTTAATTTTTGTGATATTGATAAAGAACAATATTCAAGTCAATTAAATATTTTTGTGTAGGTATTGAAGTTATTTCAAAAATAAATGTGACAGTGTATGCGAGTGTTTCTACTGCCTCTGCCCAGTGTTGTCGTCTTGAGACCACATATTGACTGGCTCCGTGTCGGATACATTTAGTCTCGGACAGTGAGGCCTCATAATTTCGCCAGGCCCAATTTACATACTCCTTTCTTGAAACATGAACATCTTAAAAGCCTTTAAATCTAATACAGACATGTTTGCGCAGTGGCGAACCTATAGGCCTTCAGTGTGTGACAGGTTCGAGGTTCGGAAAGGACAGCAACCGTAATACCAGCGCACCAATCTATTGGAGGGTATACGCAGGTATATATTTGTTATTTAACGAGGCAAGTCAGTTAAGAACAAATTCTTATTTACAATGACGGCCAAACCCTAAAAACGGACGACGCTGGGCTATATTGTGCGCCGCCCAATCACGGCCGGTTGTGATATAGCCTGGAATCGAACCAGGGTCTGCAGTGCTTTAGACCGATGCGCCACTCGGGAGCCCTGGAGCCGTACACCCACATTTTTTCAGTGGTCATTGCTTATGCTCACTTCTTAATCCCTACTGATGCGTATCAAAGTAGCATGGAGGTATACGATTGACCATTTACGTAGTACAATTGTGAAATCATGCACAAAGTAGCCTACACAATCGCAAAGCGCGTGAAATATATTCCCATAGTCTAGTTCAGCGGAATATAATCAATCTGCAGGCAGCAAGTGTGCAGCTCTCGACTGGTAGGGTAAGAAAGACGTTTCAGTTCATGTTATCTACCAGTAAATGCTAACTAAGGCAACAATGGCTATGCAAACCAGGTATTGAAAAAGTTTAGTCCGAAATGTTGGTTAGTAGTCTATTTGTGATGCGCAATTGTCATCAGGGCGGAGACATGGATGGGCCTGGGTGGAGAGGCCCACCCACAGAGAAACCAGGCCCTGACAGGCCCATCAAATCACATTGATGTGGTTTAAACCATTTTTTTCTCTTAACATCTATTACATCCCATTGCAAAAAACATTGTAACCGGTAACCTAAAGTTTAAAGTGGTACTTACAGCGTTTTAACTACTTTAAAGATATGAAACAAACAGACAATCATAATATCATTCAAAAATATACAATTCCCAGTTTATGCTACAAAATCAACTTTATAAGAGGTTAAAAATTAGCGTGGGTGCTTTCTTGGGACAAGCATGCATTGGCAGGTGTAACAGTATAACTTTAGACCGTCCCCTCGCCCATACCCGGGCACGAACCAGGGACCCTCTGCACACATCAACAACTGACACCCAGAAGCATCGTTACCCATTGCTCCACAAAAGCCGCAGCCCTTGCAGAGCAAGGGGAACTACTACTTCAAGGTTTCAGAGCAAGTGACGTCACTGATTGAAACGCTATTTAGCGCGCACCGCTAACCAAGCTAGCCGTTTCACTTCCGTTACACAGGCAAGCTGCAGAAGGATGAGGAGGCTACAGTTCTCCATTTATCAGTGTAATTTGGATGGCCAACTAGCTCAAAAAGTTTAAGAGGGTTTATCTAATGTTCCTTTGTTAGATTTTAGCTCATCTTGCTCTGGCTTGCATTATTTGTTGATCTTGTTGTGCATAACTGAGGGAGAGAGAGCCTACCTTGTCATCATTGTTTGATCAATAGGACTGTAAAGTTCCCAAATGTAAGAGGACTCCCGTGGTATTTACACATTTGCAGAAATCCATTCAGGTATAATTTGTGGCTTCTGGCAAATTCCTTCTAATTATCTAAAGTCACACTGTTGCAACTGCCTATAACACACAGTTCAAAATTAATGATGGCAGGCCCATGTGGCAAATGGCTGGTTTGTAGACAGGTCTACTGTAGCTCTGATTGGCAATAGTGTGCTGTCTGTGTAGACTCCAGTCCTGGACAAAACAGATGTTTGTATTCGGTTTTATTTACTCAGTCAAAATGTGATTGGTTGATTCCACTGTCACACCAGAATGTTGCTCTAATACAGTTAAATGGCAGATGCTTTTATCTAGCTTCTGATGGCCTAGCCAATGGCTGACTTAGGTAGCTAGATTTATCTCCCTAGAGACCAAAAAAGAAAAATCCAGATTGGACCTTTTTCTTTTACCCTCTCAATTAAATTAAATTCAATTTGATTTATTGGCATGACATAACAATGTACATATTGCCAAAGCTTATTTTGGATATTTACAATATGAAAGAAAAAATGAGAATCAAAATTGTCAACGGAACAATAACAATAAGCATACAGTAGAAGACATGTGCAGGCGGGTTGATTGGTCTGTCAGACACTGTCCCTCAACCTATAGCAGGCAGCAATGTAGTGCGCTGCCAACCCACAGCTCTCTGCGTCCTCCCCCAACAGGACGGGTAGCCTACTCTCATTAGAGAGGTCTTTGAAACCTTGAATAAGGGTTTCAAATTTGGGGAAATTACACTCTCTAATTGTTTGATATTTTTCACATTTTGTCAGGAAGTCTCTCTCGTGTCAGTGTTAACTCTTTCCATTCCTACAAAAACTGAAGAGATTAAATCAGAGCATCATTGAAAATAATAATATAATTATCATTATTATATTATTATAATCATTATTTTATAAATCCTTAACCCTTCTCTGAAGGCATAGAAGGCCCATTGTTCCCCACTGTGTTTGAGTTAGTAATAATTTCTTGAGTGGCTCTATTCCCTCAGCATGCATTTTTTAACATCTGAATGTATAAAGAATCCATATGTTGTTTTTAAATATGAACACAGAAATACTGGACATTTTGAACTCTTATTATGGTGGTGATTTGACAAAATGACAATCATGGTCTTGAATTGGACTCACATTTTTTCTGGTCTTAACTCGGACTTGATTTTCACCGTTCTTGGTCTTGAATCGGTCTCGAACACAACACTGCCTCTGCCCATGATGCCCTGTATCTCATTCCCAAGAGTCAGATGAACTCCATTTGTATATACCATTTGTATGTCTCTGTTTCCAGTATGAAGGAAGTTAGAGGTCCGTTTCCTGAGTCAATGCTAACTAACTATTGTTAGTGCAATGACTGGAAGTCTATGGGTATCTGAAGCTAGTTAGTAATTGACTATGGAATTTTTAATAATAATAATAATAATAATATAATAATAAGAATTTTATGTTGATATTTTCTCCTTGGTTTTTATTTTATGTTTTTTTTGTGTTGGTTTTTCCTTTTTATGGTTTGTGTGTGATAAATACCTGCTGAACTCTATAACTTAACTACTGTATCTATGTCTTATCTTAACTAATGTCAAAGCAACATTCCAATTTCTTTATTTTTATTTTTAATATGTGCAAGGCAAAAATAATGGTATTTTATTTGCTCTTGCAGAACAGTTTAACAGTTTAAACAACTGCCAGTAAGGCATCCAGCAGCCAGTCCTGGTCCTCCACCTTGGGTGGTCTGCTCTGAGGAAGATCTCATCTTCTTCCTCAGGTAGTTGCGGAACCTCTTCCAGGCAGAGAACTTTGGCTTTGCAGTGGAGAAAGCCTGGCAGCCCGAGAGCTTTAAGTCAATCTCCTTTTCATCTGCATCACCGTGGTCCTCCACTTCAGCCACAAGCAGAGTGTCCTCTGTGACGAGCTGGTTGGACAGGGGGAGGCTGACCTGGACTGGCTTCTGCTGGAGACCTTCCTCCCCATAGTGCTATAGATCGCTTTACAGGAACTCCTTTTTCCTTCAGAGTGATAACCTCCTTACTCACACCTCGGAAAAATGGCAAAGGACCAGGAAGAGTCTCCACTCTCTGAGAAGGGATCAGCATCTTCCTCCTTTCACCAAACAGACTTGCAGCCAATCAGCTTTTCCCCAAGAGGGTCTGATGCCGAGATCTCGAGATTGCTCTTTGGCCAGCCTCCTCCAACTCAGTGCAAATCATCACTGACAATGTTTTAAAGCTTAGGGCCTAAGGAAAACCTAACTAGAGAAAATATTTTTTAAAATATTTTTTAAAATTATGTAAAAATAAAAGCCTATGCAGACAATACATCAGCTAGGGCTGCAGAAATGACACTGCCACAAATTACAGTGCATTTTCATTAGGCAATTTATAACAAGTCACATGAATACGTTTCCCATTCACACAGAATGTAAAACACGCAGTAAAAACATTTCCACTGTACCTCTTTGCTTTCCGTACCCGATTCAATCGTCTTGGTTCGACAACTGTTTTTTTTTTATGGCAAACTTGGTATTTTCGGCGTTGTGAATATTATTTATAACGACTACTGATGATACTAAAGACATTTTCAGAAGTTACTTCTGAGGATACAGTCGTACAGCTGTCAGCTTTGGTTGGAGCCTCATTTATCCAGCAGTTTCATTACGACAGCTTTTCTCCGCTGTTGTTGTTGCTAGTGCGCACCACTAAGCTAGCTAGTAGCACATCATTAGCTAGCCTGCCAACTAGACATTTACATTTCAAAAACTTTTCTTTGTTTTAGTCTTTCGTGGCGAGTTGCATTTGCATCAGTGATGATAAAAAACACGATACAATCCGCAGGACTTCTGGTTTTGTTGTGGTTGTTATTTGGGGACTTTGTTCTGGTTTGGTTTCACAACAGAGTCAAAACCGAAACGTACAACAACCAATATTCTTCCAAAGATGCTCCTGACAGTCAAGACCAGAGCTGTTTTTGTCACGTAAGTACTTACAATTTACAATATATTGCAATATCAATGTCCGTTTATGAAGGCTAAATGACTACGTTGGAGGAACATTATTCTAGCGTTTTCTACTGTCATGTTATTTGACGTCATCATACCCACATTGCTTGCTGGCGCCCATCCGTTGCCTTATCCAACTTTATGGACAGCAAGGCATAACATGTATACATTAATCATGTGGTTTATTTTGCCTTGCACATCGATACACACTGACTTGTCAAAATAATTATTAAAATGGGTGGTTAAAGATACTCGTGGCCAGCTATTTCCTGAAGTCAACACTGAGTGTTTATTGTTATTGCTGTACATTGTAATTTGACACTTGTGCGCATCTCAAAACGACTGTCATAATCGAACTTGCCCGTATCATGCGAATATCTGATCTTAATTCACCGAATGTGTTTGTAGGCCTATGTCGTGCAATGTTATATTGCTGGGTATGTTTTCTTGATGTTTGTCATTCATGCCAACTTTTGAAAGAAGTTAGTTACTGAGTTGAGTGGTTGTGTATGTGATCGACGGCTGACTTGACTCACATATTACAATCCGAATCAATAAGTGTCTGTATTTTTTTATACTGTGGCACGTGCCTTTATTGCATTCTAACAAATTGCACTTGCATTAGTAATATGAGAAGACCGAGACGTGGTGTCGTCTGATTGGCCAATTAGGTTGTGGGAGATGTAGTGTTCTCTTCCGTGAGTAATACTTGCTTTAATCGTCCTTGAACCGAAGTGAAGACTACACATGTCAAGTATAGAGGCGGGACTAAGTTTGACAGTTGCTGACATATCTTGTTTGGAGGCGAGGCCTGGGCCCGAGAATTATGCACGAGGAAAAATAAGTCTGAAATAACAGCTCATCCCCAGGTTAAGTCAGAGTCATCCCATCAACTCTGACCTGTCCATTGAAGTAGACTTCAGCTGTCCCTTTAGGGACATAAAAGACTGGTCTTTAGTTGTGTAATTTAAAACTGCTGTTAAAGATAGCAGCTCCTCAGAGAAATAGGCAAATGAAACTATATTTTTAATAAACAACCAGGGAAACCACTCGAAGGTTTTGAATTCACCGGCATGTTCAGAGGACTTTGTTACTTATGGACGGCTTCACTGCTTCCCATCACATTCTCTGGACAGCTACACTCAGAGGTCAGATATATGGTTGTTTCCATCAGTGGGCTATATGATGCTTGTGTTGGCTTTTTCTGAAATATTGTCAAAATGACACAGAATAAACTGAAAGAGAAATGTCTTTCTGCTGCTTGTAGCCAGTTTGTGAAACTAATTGTCAGTAACAGCTGGTTAGATAGGCTACTCAGTTTTCTCCAGATCATGACACACAACCACTGATGTGAAAGTGCCTGAATGGTCTACGGAGTGCTAAGCCATTAATTTCATAGAATTCTTGCAACATGCAGTCTTGTGCAACTTGTTCTTATAAAATACCGTCTCTCTGCTTTGTCTGTTGACAGTGACACACATACCTTTTCATATGGCTGTAATTACAATATACTCATGAAACAAGTTTATATGCTAAAATATTTTCTATGGCACCATTTGCATTGATTGGGTCTGTGGAAAGGATTGAGTGCCTGCTGGACCAGAGCAACGCAGTTTTTCTTTCACAAAGCAGCTGTCTGTTTCATTATGCATGGGAGAATTAAGCCGTTTGTCCGCAGGTATCAGATGCATGAAAGGTGAAGGGAGAATGGCAAACGTTTTGGTAACCTAATTTTGGTCAACAACCTCAACCGGCAGTTGTGACGAAATTTGTCACAAAAGTGTTTTGTGTTGTTCGAGCGCCAGGAAGTGGTCTTTTATCTGGCTTCCAGCTCTCATGTCTGAAAGTGTCTGTGTTGAAAGAGTATATGGCAATTTTATGTCAAGGGTAAATATGTGTAAGAGGAAGTTAAGATTTGCAGGCCAGCTTTTGCACTCATTTCTGTCTATCTCGCTGTCTCCCCCCTCTCTTTCTTTGTCTGTATTTAATATCTTCCTCTTGCCCCTGGCCCTCCATTTGCACCAAAGTGTCCCAAAGCTGAGGGAGGGAATATTATGGAGGGTGTAGGGCTTAATTAGACCTTCCGATAGCCACTTTGATAAGTCAGCGTTGCTTCCGAGCAGAATGTTATCCCAACAAGGTGTAGCCTAAACACATGGTTAACGGTCCGGTCTGCAATTAGCCTAGTTTTAAAATGGCCCGTGATATGCTTTATGAATGTAAAATATGGCCCGCCAATGCACGATAGAACATAGTGCGGCTGTTGTGGATCATATCTTTTGAACAGTAATGGCTAGAAACAAGCTAGACTTGTTTTACTGTCAAACGTAATTCTGCAATTGTTTTTAATTTTGTAAAGCAGCTTGTGTTTCTTAACGAGGCATAGGGTATCTGATGGCGACTGGTTAGCTACAGGGAAGCAAAAGAGTCACCTGCGCGATGTGTATAATCAGCGGCGGCGATTGAGCGGAGCCTGTCTGCCTAACCTGCCCACACCCGTCACTTTTTCCCCCACAGCTCACCATCTGATGTAGGCTAGGCTTGTGTGGCGGGTCCTTCCCACTGTGCATCTGTACTGTTAATATTGATTGTGTTTATCACTGAAAAGATTTCAATCTCTCCAAAATATCTTGTCCAGGCCACTTAGTAGTCTGGTTTTAGCCACAGAGATAATTTAGTCTTGTCTCATTTTAGCCAACTGAAATTAACAATATTTTTTTGTTTAGTTATTGTTTTTCTTGGGTCTATTTAGTCAGTTATAGTGTAGTCAATTGCCACTGAAAAATAAGTGTTTGACAAAATATTTTAGTCACTAATTTTGTTGACAAAATGAACACTGGTGTACACCCATAATTCTTAAGGCGTTTTCCGGTTGTTTCCCTCAGTTGACAGGCGTCTTGGATGACTGCTTCTGTGACATCGAGAGCATTGATGTCTTCAACAACTTCAAAATCTACCCCCACATTCAGAAGCTGACCGAGAGAGACTACTTCAGGTACTACAGGGTAAGTACTAAATAGTAGGACCCAGCAGTAGAGTATGAGGAGCAGTAGAAATGTCCTTTAACATCATCAGACCGTAAGGTTTTGCTTTTGTCTTTGCACTATAGCTTAAAAAGTGTCCTAAAGGTAATCCCTCAATAAACAATCCTACTACTGTGGATTTACGCTAATTGACAACCTGTATTTTCAAATGAGTTTGTAATTATTTTAACTATACCTTTGTTTGAGCTTCAATGGCCCTTAACCCGTAGTACTTAGTGCTTATAAAGGGTCCCTCCCCAATTCCGTTCCTTGCTAATCTAAAACTAATAGGCCGAGCAAATGTTTTCCAGCCTACCCCATAGAGTTTGTTGACGCTGCTCTGTTGTGTATTCACTGCTTTGGATGTCTCCACCTGGGACTACTGTTCTAGTTGGAATAGGTCTGCTTCAGGGTTGACTGTAAATTGACAGCGAATAGACATTCTTGAAGAAAAAGTTAATTGTGCTACTCCTATTTACGTTATAATGTCCATGGGTGTATTCACTAGGAACCAAATGGATGCAAACGGGCCAAAATAAGATGGGACTAACCTGAACTTGTCCAATAGGGTTGGTTGTTTAGCAACTAAACCGACGCGTGCGCAACTATGGTGCAAAACAGACCGGGTTAACTTAGATTGTTGAAAACGTTTATAAATGAGTACTTGTCGTGTCTCAAATAAATCGTTACAGTTGTTGGTCATCTAGCTGGCTAATTTTTAACCATATTAGCGTAGGCATGACATGAGTCAAAACAACATCGCAACGAGCTAAAAATGAGCCACCTACGATTCCCCACATTGCAGCTTCTTGTCATTGTTGCTAGCTGTCAGAATCATAACCCCACACAGCCTTCTGCCTCATTGATGCTTGAGCATCATTTTTGTGATGTTGCCAGCCAACCCTTCTATAAGAAAGGCTTGTTTTCGTTGCTAAACATTTTCTATTGCAAAACTTGCTTGGGCCCTAGTTACAGCAGAAACACATATACCTTACATTATAATTATTTTATGTGATACTTGTCAGGTACATTAAGTGTGAAAATTAGATGCTCCTCATACTGGAACCTAGGTATTAGAAAGAGTGCACGAGGATGACATCACCGTGTTGATGTAACTGAATCTTATAGGGAAATACAGTAGGTCCAGTCCAGTGGTGACAAACCTCTAGTCATCCGTCTTTCCCAATCATCCTCTTTTGCATCCCTAGACAGTTTTACAAGTTGCCCATTTGTAGAACCTGATGCAAATATGATATCATTCTCTCTGATAACAGCACTCACCCTGTTACATTTGTATAACTGCTCAAACGCTTTCTCGACACCTAGAATCCATAAGAAACATTTAGGCCCATTTGAGTCACTTGACCTCTCTAGTACGCTAGCATCCCACCGCGACAACAGCCAATGAAATTGCAGTGCTCCAAATTCAAAACAACAGACCCCATAATAAAAATTCCTCAAACATACAAGTATTATCCACCATTTTAAAGATAATCTTCTTGTAAATCCAACCACAGTGTCCGATTTCAAAAAGGCTTTACTGCGAAAGCACAGCAAACGATTATGTTAGGTCAGTACCTAGTCACAGAAAAACACAGCCATTTTTCCAGCCAAAGAGAGGAGTCACAAAAAGCAGAAAGTGAAAATTAATCACTAACCTTTGATGATCTTCATCAGATGGCACCCATAGGACTTCATGTTACACAATACATGTATGTTTTGTTCGATAAAGTTATATCCAAAAATCTCAGTTTACATTACATTTACATTTAAGTCATTTAGCAGACGCTCTTATCCAGAGCGACTTACAAATTGGTGCATTCACCTTATGACATCCAGTGGAACAGCCACTTTACAATAGTGCATCTAAATATTTTAAGGGGGGGGGGTGAGAAGGATTACTTTATCCTATCCTAAGTATTCCTTAAAGAGGTGGGGTTTCAGGTGTCTCCGGAAGGTGGTGATTGACTCCGCTGTCCTGGCGTCGTGAGGGAGTTTGTTCCACCATTGGGGAGCCAGAGCAGCGAACAGTTTTGACTGGGCTGAGCGGGAACTGTACTTCCTCAGTGGTAGGGAGGCGAGCAGGCCAGAGGTGGATGAACGCAGTGCCCTTATTTGGGTGTAGGGCCTGATCAGAGCCTGGAGGTACTGAGGTGCCGTTCCCCTCACAGCTCCGTAGGCAAGCACCATGGTCTTGTAGCGGATGCGAGCTTCAACTGGAAGCCAGTGGAGAGAGCGGAGGAGCGGGGTGACGTGAGAGAACTTGGGAAGGTTGAACACTAGACGGGCTGCGGCGTTCTGGATGAGTTGTAGGGGTTTAATGGCACAGGCAGGGAGCCCAGCCAACAGCGAGTTGCAGTAATCCAGACGGGAGATGACAAGTGCCTGGATTAGGACCTGCGCCGCTTCCTGTGTGAGGCAGGGACGTACTCTGCGGATGTTGTAGAGCATGAACCTACAGGAACGGGCCACCGCCTTGATGTTAGTTGAGAACGACAGGGTGTTGTCCAGGATCACGCCAAGGTTCTTAGCGCTCTGGGAGGAGGACACAATGGAGTTGTCAACCGTGATGGCGAGATCATGGAACGGGCAGTCCTTCCCTGGGAGGAAGAGCAGCTCCGTCTTGCCGAAGTTCAGCTTGAGGTGGTGATCCGTCATCCACACTGATATGTCTGCCAGACATGCAGAGATGCGATTCGCCACCTGGTCATCAGAAGGGGGAAAGGAGAAGATTAATTGTGTTTACATTGGTGCATTATGGTCAGAAATGCATTGTCTCAAACAACCATCCAGTGAAAGTGCAGAGAGCCACATCAAATAACAGAAATACTCATCATAAACATTGATAAACGATACAAGTGTTAAGCATGGAATTATAGATAAACTTCTCCTTAATCCAACCGCTGAGTCAGATTTCAAAAATGCTTTATGGAAAAAGCACACTTTGCGATTTATGTTAGGTCAGCTCCTAGCCACAGAAACCTATACAGTCATTTTCCAAACAAGGAGAGGTGTCACAAAATTCAGAAATAGCATTCAAATTAGTCACGTACCTTTCAACTTCATCTGGTGGCACTCCCAGGTCTCCATGTTAGACAAATGTTCGTTTTGTTCGATAATGTCCCTCTTTATGACCAAAAAACTCATTTTTTGTTCGCGTTTTGTCCAGTAATCCAAATGCAGAAGGTGCGTGCACTAATTCCAGACGAAAAGTCCAAAAAAAGTACAATAAAAATGAGTAGAAACATGCCAAATGATGTTTAAAATCAATCCTCTGGTTGTTTTTGTCATAAACAATCAATACTATTTAAACCGGACAAAAGCTTCGTCAATAGGAAAGGAGAAACAATAAAGGCGCGTTTACGATCAGACGCATGGCTGATGAATAGAAATGACCACTGGCCACTGATTGAAAGTGCTATATCTCCCTCGTTTTTCAGAGTAAAAGCCTGAAACAATGCCTAAAAACTGGTCACATGTTGAGGAAGCCATAGAGCTTGTGAACTGGGCCCTAAGTCTTTATGGGTCCTAAGTCTTTCAATGGAAAAACAACCTTTCAAAATAATAGCACTTTCTAGTTGGATTTTCGTCAGGTTTTCAACTTGCCATATCAGTTCTGGTATACTCACAGACATTATTTTAACAGTTTTGGAAACTTTAGAGTGTTTTCTATCCAAATCTACTAATTATATGCATATCCTACCTTCTGGGCCTGAGTAGCAGGCAGTTTAATTTGGGCACGCTTTTCAACAAAAAAATCAGATCGCTTCCCCCTACCCTAGTGTAGTTAATCTTATCACAAAGGCAGTTTTTTTTAAGTCGCTCAATGTGAGTCCAGCTGTTGCGTTCATACGCCATTCATACGCCATTCATACACACCAAGCCATCTCATTCTAAAGGCAGTGTATTGCCCTTTTCCCACTGTGAACATCCAATCAGGAACTCTGAAAAGGAAGAATAGACTCATAGGAACATCATTAATATTTTCAGAATACTCATCTGGCCCCTAGTGTGATATTCCGATTAAGTTTCTGTCTACAACTGATCAGTAAGCTGCTGCTCTACTAGTCACCATCCCATTGACTGAGCAACATTTTGACCCCACAAAATCAGTGTGCCACCTTTATGATTATCAGGTATTCTCCTCATACTGTCGCCTTCGAATGAGGTTGACGTATCCAATGACGAGCACGACTAGCAAAGAGGTCACCAGCAACAACAAGGCCCCGTGGTGTTTTCGGCGGAGCTCGTCCCTGAAATGCTTCAATGGAAAGAGAATCTGAATCAGATTTTGACATTATTTGAGTGAATTTAGCCTAGTTGTTCTGTCTTGCCTGTCTCCAACACGTCACATCTCTGTGTGACGTAGTCACTTTCATAGCATATACCATGCCATCTCAACTCTTCCCTTTTCTTCTCCACAGGTCAACCTGAATAGGCCCTGTCCCTTCTGGGCCGACGATAGCCACTGCTCCATCAAGGACTGCCAAGTGGAGCCCTGCCCAGAGGTCAGTTCAACCGACCCACAATAATCTACTTTGGTCTCCATATCGACTCCTAGTATTAATTAACCACAGGCACTACCTGTAGGTCTGAAATGGTTAAATAAGTATTGGAAATTTGGTGAAAATTCCACGTGGGCTACAACAAGGTGGTGCTATTATTGCTATATATTTTTTATTTTTAAAACATTTATTTCACCTTTATTTAACCAGGTTGGCCAGTTGAGAACAAGTTCTCATTTACAACTGCGACCTGACCAAGATAAAGCAAAGCAGTGCGACACAATCAACAACACAGTTACACATGGAATAAACAAACATACAGTCAATAACACAATAGAAAAAGTCTATATACAGTGTGTGCAAATGGTGTGAGGAGGTAAGGCAATAAATAAGCCATAGTAGCGAAGTAATTACAATTTAGCAATTTAACACTGGAGTGATGGATGTGCAGATGATGATGTGAAAGTAGAAATACTGGTGTGCAAAAAAGTAAATAAAAACAATATGGGGATGAGGTAGGTAGATTGGATGGGCTATTTACAGATGGGCTGTGTACAGCTGCAGCGATCGGTAAGCTGCTCAGATAGCTGATGCTTAAAGTTAGTGAGGGAGTTTCCAACTTCAGCGATTTAAAAAAAAATATATATATATTTTTTATTTTTTTGCTATTCGTTCCAGTCATTGGCAGCAGAGAACTGGAAGGAAATGAGATGTACCTGCTGGAGCGCTTGCTACGGGTGGGTGTTGTTATGGTGACCAGTGAGCTGAGATAAGGCAGAGCTTTACCTAGCATCTAGCAAGGACTTATGATGACCTGGAGCCAGTGGGTCTGGCAACGAATATGTAGCGAGGGCCAGCCGACTAGAGCATACAGGTTGCAGTAGTGGGTAGTATATGGGGCTTAGGTGACACAACGGATGGCCCTGTGATAGACTACATCTAGTTTGCTGAGTAGAGTGTTGGAGGCTATTTTGTAAATGACATGGCCAATGTCGAGAATCGGTAGGGTAGTCAGTTTTACGAGGGTATATTTGGCAGCGTGAGTGAAGGAAGCTTTGTTGTGAAATAGGAAGCTGATTCTAGATTTAGTTTTGGAGATGTTTAATATCTGGAATGAGAGTTTACAGTCTAGCCAGACACCTAGGTATTTGTAGTTGTCCACATATTCTAAGTCAGAACCATCCAGAGTAGGGATGCTAGTCGGGTGGGTAGGTGCGGGCAGCGATCGGTTGAAAATCATGCATTTAGTTTTACTAGAGTTTAAGAGCAGTTGGAGGCCACGGAAGGAGTGTTGTATGGCATTGAAGCACGTTTGGAGGTTTGTTAACACAGTGTCCAAAGAAGGGCCAGATGTATACAGAATGGTGTCGTCTGCATAGAGGTGGATCAGGGAATCGCCCGCAGCAAGAGCGACATCATTGATATATACAGAGAAAAGAGTTGGCCCGAGAATTGAACTCTGTGGTGCCCCCATAGAGACTGCCAGAGGTCCGGATAATAGGCCTTCTGATTTGACACACTGAACTCTGTCTCAGAAGTAGTCGGTGAACCAGAGAAGGCAGTCATTTGAGAATCCAAGGCTGAGTCTGCCGATAAGAATACGGTCATTGACAGAGTCGAAAGCCTTGGCAGGTTGATGAAGACTGCTGCACAGTACTGTCTTTTATCGATGGCAGTTATATCGTTTAGTACCTTGAGCGTGGCTTTCCTAACTGACTGCGTGTATTGGTTCCTGACTTCCCTGAAAAGTTGCATATCGCGGGGACTATTAGATGCTAGGCGGAGCTTTACCTAGCAAGGACTTATAGATGACCTGGAGCCAGTGGGTCTGGCGACGAATATGCCACAGGGTGTTTTTGTGCTATTCGAGGGCAGTCAGGTCTGGAGTGAACAAAGGGCTATATCTGTTCTTAGTTCTACATTTGTTGAAAGGGGCATTATTTAAGATGATGAGGAAATGACTTTAACCTCAGTGAAAATGCAGAGCGCCAAATTCAAATAAATTACCATAAAAATCTAACTTTCATGAAATCACACATGCAAGATAGCAAATTAAAGCTAGACTTGTTGTGAATCCAGCCAACATGTCAGATGTTGAGTGGGACTAGGGGCTCCGCAGTGAACTAAAACAATGATAACTATCCTAAACAACAGTATACAAGGCATTAGAGAGAGACATAAAAAGATGCATAAAGCAATCACAGGTGTTGATTGGGAGAGCTAGCTAAGTCAACAACGGGTAAGACGACAGCTAATCAGCTAAGACAACAACAACAGGTAAAATGGCGCTGAATGGGCAGAGGGTCAGTTAACTACACACAGGGCCTGGGTTCAAGGCCAACAGATAAACAAAAATGGAGTACCGTGATTAATGAACAGTCCAGCAGGCATCAGCTATGTAGCCAAGTGATCATAGGGTCCAGTGAACAGCAATAGATGAAACAGGGAAGCCGCTAGGTAGTCGTTACTACGCTAGCAAGCGGGAGGGAGACACGGCGTTAAAAAAAAGTTAGCAGGTTGGGGCTAGTAGAAGCGCCTGCTCCGACGTCCGGCAAAGGCCGGTTGAGGGCACAACGGATGCAATTACTTCGGCAGACCAGTCGTGATGGAACGGCGGGGTCTCTGTCAACAAAGGGTCCAGGCCATTTGGCAAAAGAGGTATTGTAGCTGGAGAAATTTTGTTTGCTAGCTGGGAGATGCTCGCGGCTAACTGGTGCTAGCTTTGGGACAAGGGCGTTAGCCACTATAGCCACTCGGTAGCAGCGATGATCCGATGCAAAGGTCCAGAGCTTACGGCAAGAATCCGGTGGTGTAGTTGATTCTAGTCGTGTTAGTGAAGAGTCCGGGAGGCATCAGCTGTGTAGCCGAGTGATCATAGGGTCCACTGAGCAGGCCTGGAGATGGACCTGGCTCAAGGCTAGCTTTGGGGCTGGGCCACTCGGTGGTGGTAGCTAGCTAGCTGCAACGATCAGGAGTAATGGTCCAGGGCTTACGGCAGGAATCCGGTGTTTTAGTGGAGAAAAACAATCCGATATGCTCAGGGTTGATAACGCGCTGTGCAGGCTGGCAAGTATTATCCAGGCTAAAAGCGGCTGCTGGCTGTGCTAAAGGTAAAGGCTGCTTCTGATGGAGGTTCTAGCAATAAGGTCTAAAAATAGCAGATCCGTATGACATTGGGTGAGGCGGGTTGCCGGAAGGTATATTTAATTTTTAAAAGGAAGAAGAGATTTAAAATATATACAAAAAAGACGAAAAATACAATATTTACACAAGAGAATGACAAACAACGTCTGCACTGCTACGCCATCTTGGAATATTGCTAATCCATCTATTTTTTTTATTTTTTTTTAGATCTAGGCCTACAAGAAGAGACCAGGGCTATGGGCAAATTAACCCTAGTGGGTTAATTTACAATTGTTAATATAGTGTTTCCCGAGTCTTTGTATTCTAATCTGTGTTTTCTGTTAATTATAGCTTAGCCTCTGACCTGCGTTCTGCATTGTTGACAGTGATGTCCCCTTTGTGTGTGTTTGTTTACAGAGCAAGATTCCAGTGGGAATAAAGTCTGGAAACTACAATAGGGTAAGGCGTTCTCTCCCCAGATAGACAGACTGCATTCACTCAACAGTCATTCAACTGTAATGAATACAACACACACTCTACAAACACATTAAAATGAAAGGAAAGAGAATGTACCATATGCACTCTCAATTTTCATGCAATATGGCAAAGAAACAGGAGTGTATTTACTATGTTTTAAAAGAATTAGGGCAAAGGAGTAAATTAAACAGATTATATTGTGTAATTGTATGGTTGGAAGAATGTATTATAGTTGGGGGGGTAAATCAGCCACATCTCACAGATTTTCGACCAACAGCGTTTAGCCAGACAGCTCATCTGGCTTGACCTCCCGAGGCCTCTGGTTCCTTTGTTGTGTGGTCTGTTGTGTGAGGATTTTTGCCACATCACCCCCAGTGTTAGGGGTTAGCACTAAGTGTGCTTCTGGAGACGTGTGAGGCAAAAGGCAGATTAAATTCGCAGTTAGCGCTGTGGTGATTCTCTCCCACAGCCGAAGGCACAAAGGGGGCATGTGCTGGCTAGAGACGCTATGTGGTTGGCGACGTGGCCATGCCATAGGACAAAGCACAGCAGGTGCTTGTGTGTGAGGTCATGAAGAAACATTAGCTGACTGCACATCAGAGTTGTTTATTTTGCTTTTTATGCTTCGTGGCGTTAGCTTAACCATTTTTTTTAGCCCCTCTGGTATTTTGTTCTTGACTGACTTTCCATTTAAAAAGATTAATCCTATTGCAGGCAGTGTGTGCAGAGCTCGAGTTGAAGTATACAGAGTAGGGAGCCCTTTATGATGGATTTAGCCTAGCCTAATTGATAACAAAGATGGGTTGTTCCATTTGATTTCAATCACCTTTTGACTGCATCCCTTTTGATTTTAACAAAACTTTGAATACATATTTGTCCATGGTCGAAGTGGTCAGAAAGTAGCTTTTTGGACTTGAATGCCAAAACATTTAGGAGATAATGGTGCTCAAAGATGACCCATGTTGCATACCCCTCCCTACCATGAGACATCCATGTCTTCATCACTGGAAAAGATAAAAGGTTGAGTTTGATATAATTAAACGCTTATAAACAGGGTTGTCAAACTATTGTATTATTTCTTGACAATGATATACACATTTATTTTAACCTATATGTTGTATCTTAGACCCGATTTTACATAATCTGAGGTGTTTGTGTTGTGCCCGCCACAGCATGTTCTTGAATACAGGTTGAGTGTCATGTTTTGGGTGATAAATTATTTAAAATGGGAATACAATTGAAATGTCAACTTTCAAATAAATGGTAGCACAAGGATGGTTGGAGGTCCACACATCAGAGACTTAAATAAGAATATCAGTTTTAAATTATACTGTCAATGTTCTATTGGAAACCTATTGAACTCATAGAAATATAGATAATAGAGTAGACATTCCCATTTAAATGGACTTTTGATGGTGGGTGGATTGGTGGCCATCTTTGTGGTAGTAATTGGAAGTATACATTTCAATTCAATTAACATTTAAATGATGTACCAGCTAAATTTTAATGTCCTAGGGTTGAGCAGTATCCAGATTTTCATACCTTCACACCGTGCTTGTGCCATCCTGGGATATACGGTATTACCGGTAGTGCACATAAGGGGCACTATGAATTTTTTCTTCTTCAAATGTACAAAAAGAGCCCAAAAAACATCACTTACCAGAATGCTAGCAAGTACTACGGAATTCTTATAGTGGATGCTAGGTAAATGCTAATGAACGCATGTAAACATTTACTACTAGGACAGACAACCCAGCTCATAAAGTTATGCAAGTATCTCAAAACACAGTTGGCAGCATGCACAAAACAAAAATTAGGCAGCCGGGATCTTAACCTCTAGTGACATCCCATCCCGTGAACAGGACCGTTGTCATCATCTGACACTAATTAGCATAACGCAACGGACATAAATCTTCCTAGAAAATATTATTTTTCATGAAAATCACAAGTGAAATATATTGGAACACAGCTTAGCCTTTTGTTAATCACCCTGTCATCTCAGATTTTCTAAATATGCTTTACAGCCAAAGCTAGACAAACATTTGTGTAAGTTTATCGATAGCCTAGCATAGCATTATGCTTTGCTAGCAGCAGGCAACCTTGTCACGAAAATCAGAAAAGCAATCAAATTAAATGGTTTACCTTTGATGAACTTCGGATGTTTTCACTCACGAGACTCCCAGGTAGATAGCCAAAGTTCATTTTTTCCCCAAAGATTATTTTTGTAGGCGAAATAGCTTTGTTTGTTCTTCACGTTTGGCTGAGAAATCGACCGGAAATTGCAGTCACGCCAACGCTGAAATATTCCAAATTAGCTCCATTATATCGACAGAAACATGGCAAACGTTGTTTAGAATCAATCCTCAAGGTGTTTTTCAAATATCTAGTCGATAATATATCCACAGTAGAAGCGATTGGAATAATGGCTACCTCTGTCTGTACTTTACGCGAGATTTTCTCCAGGAGCATCATGTGACCACTTGCGCAATGTAGCCCCCTACGGGTATTCTTCAACATAAATGCGTAAAACTACGTCACAATGCTGTAGACACCTTGGGGAATACGTAGAAAGCGTAAGCTGGTTCATAGCACATTAACAGCTCAATGGGGACTCTAGGATAGGATAAGTAATCCCTCTCACCCCCCCCTTTAAGATTTAGATGCACTATTGTAAAGTGACTGTTCCACTGGATGTCATAAGGTGAATGCACCAATTTGTAAGTCGCTCTGGATAAGAGCGTCTGCTAAATGACTTAAATGTAAATGTAAATGACTCATTGGCACGCAGTGCTTTCAAAATATGGGGCACTTCCGGATTGGATTTTTCTCAGGCTTTCGCCTGCAACATCAGTTCTGTTATACTCACAGACAATATCTTTACAGTTTTGGAAATGTTAGAGTGTTTTCTATCCAAAGCTGTCAATTATATGCATATTCTAGCATCTTGTCCTGACAAAATATCCCGTTTAAACCGGATATATAGCTGGCAAACATTAGTAGTAAATTTACAAGTGTAACTTGATCACCTCACTTAAGTTGCGCTGCAGCAGTGACTCACCCATTTTGTTGGTTGTGCTTCTTTGTAAACAAACACATGTGACTGGCTCAAACCGCTGTTTTGGGAAACTAGTACCGGTAAGCTTCATAATGATGAAAAATGATCTAACGAAGCGAAATTATGAACGCGATCTTCTTTATCTATTACCTAGTGGACAAGTTAACTGCAGGTATTTATTTAAAAAGTAATACCATTTAAAGGCCAAAACCCGTCACTTACCAGTGTGCTAACAAGTACTAAGGGATCCTCATGAAGAATGCTAACAAAATAATAACAAGCGCATTGCAAATATTTTGTACATTTTCTGACCTAAACTATACAAGTAACTCAAACGCTACTCACAGTTTGTTGCATACAGGGTTGCCACTTTAGTTTTAGAAGTGGGGGTATACAACCTAAAGCTCATTTCTGTGTACACAATTCAATATGCCGTCTCTATTTAGATAAAAAAGTAAGCAAAAATGCCCACAGTCATCAAGCTAGGTAAGAGATGATTATTAAATATGTTTAAGTGATTAGTAAGACGGAACTAGATCAGATGTAATTCAATAATAAATATTGTGTTGCACCTAACATATGGACAACTTGAAAAAATACTTTTGATTTCTTTATTAAGACATCCTATCAGACCGACCAGCCAGCCCTAGCCGCCTGCATGGTCACCTCCCTGACCAAGGCCCTTCTCCCCTGATTGCTCAGTTTGACCAGGTGGCCAGCTCTAGGAAGAGTCTTGGTAGTTCCAAACTTTTAAGAATGATGGAGGCCACTGTGTTCATGGGGACCTTCAATGCTGCAGACATTTTTTGGTACCCTTACCCAGATCTGTGCTCTGACACAATCCTGTCTCGGAGCTCTACAGACAATTCCTTCGACCTCATGGCTTGGTTTCTGACATGCAGTGTCAACTGTGGGACTTAAATAGACAGGTGTGCCTTTCCAAATCATGTCCAATCAATTGAATTTACTATAGGTGGAATCCAATCAAATTGTAGAAACATCTCAAGGATGATTCATGGAAACAGGATGCACCTGAGCTCAATTTCGAGTCTCATAGCAAGGGTCTGAATACTTATGTAAATACGGTATTTATGTTATTTTTAATAAATTAGCAAAAATGTCCCAAACTTTTTTCACTTTGTCGTTCCTGTGGATTGTGTGTAGATTGATGAGGACAAAAATATTTAATCCCTTTCAGAATAAGGCTGTAACTTAACACAATGTGGAAAAAGTCAAGCCGTTAGAATACTTTCCAAATGCACTGTAACTTGCCATTGTGGTAGGATAACTAACCTCCCAATTAATGGCAATGCATTTCTTTGCCGCTACAAATGCTAGGGAGTCCCATAGTGCGGTGCAGCGTCATCCGGGTTTGGCCGGTGTAGGCCATCATGTCATCTTAAGTAATAATTTGTTCTTAACTGACTTGTTAAATAAAGTTAAATAAAAGGTTAAGTAAAATACCATAACATATGCAAATATGTCTCCTTTTGTGTTGTACACCTCCAGCAGAGGAATGACATTTCCGAGTGCATGTAATTCAGTTTCACTGGCATATAGTACGTTCTGTGAATGGCCTTAAACTGCAGTAATTGATGTCTGAGATGATATGAACATGACTGGGCATTCAAATATATCTGTATCCATTCATCATCATCAATAGCTTCTACCAGGTCTTCCTCACATTTTTGTTTTAGATGTTTTGTGTCATTGGGAAAAAGCCTTGATACAGTTTGAAATCAACTTTGGACGTTTGTCAGACTGCCTTAAAATAGCATCTGGCTGGTCCAGTGTTTGCTGCACAGAGAGAATAAAGTGTTGCAATTGCAAAAATGCACCTCACCTCCATCTCAGATGGGTCTTCCCTGGCTGCCTGACCCTGCTGATACCCCTGTCACCATCTGATCCTCCTAAAATGAGGTATTACAGAATTACCTTGGTGTCCATTCATGCATTATATTATCCAAGAATATAATCAATGGTTGAATAATTGAAATGACCATTATTCCCAGATCCCAGACTGTAACCTTAAACTTAAGCTGCTGTCCTGTAGGTACTGTAGGTCTACCCATCAATTCAATATTTAACTTTGTATCATTCACTGATATTGTTAATATACTGTCAAATTCACCTGAGCTCCGTAGACATGTCTGACCCCTAGGGCTGTGGCAGGCATGACATTTCGTCGGCCGGTGATTGTCAAGCAAATATCCGTAGGTCTCACGGTAATTGACTGTTAATTAACAAATACACATTTAGCATCTCCTGGCTTCTAATAAATCCATGTAATATAGCCTACACCTTCACAATAAATCAATTTATTTATTTTGGACAGGTCTGAAGATGCATGATATGAAGAGAATAGCTTACTCTTGAGTTGTCCTTATGTCAGGCCCTGATATGGCTATGCCAAATGGCTGTGGGCTACACTAGTTAATTTAGCATTATTTTACAGTATGAAGAATACAATTGAACAAAGCTAAATAAAATATAAATATTGTCTTCAAATGATTTGAGAGAGTGCGCACATGCAGCTATTTATATGTTGAGCGGTTAACAAATAAATAGGTACTCCTATATACTTAATTTAGAGTTATTAATGTAAATTTAGTTGTACTACAAACGTTGGGCTACATGTTTCAATTTTTAATACATTGGATTCTAATGATTGGATTCTAATGATGATTGGGAAAAAATTAGCTTGACATGAACTCTGCCTTGTTTTTTTTTGTGTAGGCTGTACACACTCCAATTAGTCTCTCATTCCCAATTTGACACCCACTTGATAATGTCTCGAATTTCACGGCTGGGCCGTAATGCACCCTAACTTAATCCATGCCTTTTTTATTTATTTATTTATTTTGCCTTTATTTAACCAGGCAAGTCAGTTAAGAACAAATTCTTATTTTCAATGACGGCCTCGGAACAGTGGGTTAACTGCCGGTTCAGGGGCAGAACGACAGATTTGTACCTTGTCAGCTCGGGGGTTTGAACTTGCAACCTTCCGGTTACTAGTCCAACGCTCTAACCACTAGGCTACCCTTGCGACCCGGAGTGCTGCTTTGTGCCCTTGTCACTGAGTGTGGAAGCCCTCTCACTCACATGGCTCTCCGTCACGCCATCAGGTCTTTCTCACAGGCTACAAACGAAGATGGACTTATCGGAGACGCATATGCTTGTCCTTATCCAATTCCGAGGTGCATAATGGGAAAAAGAATCCACATTTACTTTGTCAGCCAACAAGATGAGTAGGCCTAACGAACAGCAAAAGCACTATCCTATGTCAATCTACTGTCCCCCATGGTACAAAAGTTGACCTATTCCAGAAATAAATATTCCATACATAGTCTGGGACAGTTGTGGGATGCGACCGATCACAGATTAATACAACCACTAGCATCAAAACACCTTTTTTATACAATGTGGCTGACGCAACAACAGATTTAGCTTAAAATGTTGATAAACTATTATGCTGTTTCTTCACATTATATTGCGCACATGGTAGTAGGCTATAAGCATGAATGTTCCATTAGCGCAAAACACCGTCATCGAAAGTGACCGCAAATGCGATTATGCATGTAACGCAATTAAGCTTGTATTATAAAGGTGCATTTTTATGGTGAAAATGATCTTCCCCAAACTTGAAACTCATGCGCTGCTTTTTTTCACAGTCGTCGTAAGTACATTTCCTTAGACTTTCACAGCAAAGTCGGTGCTAGTAGGAAAAGACAAGTGGGGGGGTAAGACTGAGATGTCTTATTTCTGATACTGTTTGAAGAGGTATGGTTTCAGATGGAAGATGGGCAGGGATTCTGCTCTCCTAGCATCCAGGGGAAGCTGGTTCCACCATTGGGGTGCCATTGTCGACCGTGATTGAGTAGTCTTGGAGCGGTCAGGCTTTCCCCGGGAGGATGCGCAGCTCTGTCTTGTCGAGCTTGAGGGGGTGGGCTAACATCCAAACTGACATCCAAAATATGCCAGGCAGGCAGAGATGTGTGTCGCCACCTGGGTGTCAGAAGGGAGGAATGAGAAAAGTAGTTGTGTGTTACCTGCATAACAATGATAGGGGAGACCATAAGAGGATATGATAGAACCGAGTTACTTGGTGTATAGAGAGAAAAGAGGAGGGGGCCTAGAACTGAGCCCTTGGGGACACCAGTAGTGAGAGCATGCGAAATGGTTAAACTTTGAGCACCTTAATCTGTTTTGGAATTCAGGTCCAAAAAGTAAACCATGGGCAAATATGTATGGAAAGTTTTGTTCAAATCACAGGGGGTGCCATCAAAAAGTGATTGAAATCAAATTGAACTACCCATATGAAGCATTTTTCTTAGGCTACCCATTTTTACTTCAAAGTTAGCTTATTTTATCTAGCTAATGCTCTTTTCTCTTTTTATCCTTGTGGCCAGTATTCCCAGGTGGCCAACGCCAACACAGACATAGTAGATTGTGAACAAGCCCAAGACCTGGGGGCAATTAACAGCACCCTGAGGTAAGAGCACACGCATGCTACGTCCCTAAAAGGCCTCATACATACATGGGCATAAGCTTTGATAAGAAACCACTAAACCAACACTCCAAAATATAGTGGTTATTTCAGATGAATGAAAGCTTTGTCCGATGCTTTTGGTTGCTGTATTACTTTTGCCCCCCTCTCTCCTATAGTAACTATAGTAAAGAGGCCTTTGAGGACTGGGCCCGGCACGATGACGCACAGGACCACTTCTGTGAGCTGGATGGTAAAGGCCCACTGTTCTTCCACTTCAATGCTCTTTTTAGACGGTGCCTATCTTTTCCATTCATATGAGATTGAGGCTGGTGTATTTCTTCTAGCATTGGCGCTAGAGTGGGGAGTTGCAGAAACAGTATGTTTTTACCTGCTACACTGGAAGAAGAACTTTAGTCCAGTGTGCAAGAACCACTTTTATAAATTGTTCTCGCGATGAATCTATGTGATGAATCTTGAAACTTTAACCAGAGCTTAATTATACGCTCAAGTATTTAATTATACGCTTAATTATACGCTTTAGAGAGGTGGAGACTTTGCTAGTGTCGTTAGAATATCTTCTGACACGTCTCCCCCCAGAACATCATCGAGCATCTGACTCAATTGTCTGTGGAATTGCAAAATATTTTATTTCTGAGTGTCTGAGATTATACGTTCACCAATGTGAGACCCTCGTGAAGCCACGCTTCTTACATAATAGGAGCTTCTCATGGTCTGCAAATAATGTGCATGTAGTGTAGCAGGGCAGTAATGCATTTTGGTCTTTGACAGTCACTTTCGAGGTGTGAAAACATCTGACAAACTTTTATATTAAAATAAAATTAAAATAATTCACCTTTCTTTAACCAGGTAGGCCAGTTGAGAACAAGTTCTCATTTACAACTGCGACCTGGCCAAGATAAAGCAAAGCAGTGCGACAAAAGCACAGTTACACGTGGGACAAACAAACGTACAGTCAATAACACAATAGAAAATCTGTATACAGTGTGTGCAAATGTGTGAAATGTCCCTTTAACAAATACCCCTTTAACATTGACAAGATACATTTGATAAGGTGTATCGCAATAGTGAAAGGGATTCATCTATCCATTCATCCCAATGTTCTCTCATTCTTTCTCACACCTTTTGTCAGATGAGACGTCACCAGATGCAGACTATGTGGACCTGCTCCTAAACCCGGAGCGCTACACTGGCTACAAGGGCCCCTCAGCGTGGAGAGTGTGGAACAGCATCTATGAGGAGAACT
Source organism: Oncorhynchus gorbuscha (assembly GCF_021184085.1). Taxonomy (NCBI): domain Eukaryota; kingdom Metazoa; phylum Chordata; class Actinopteri; order Salmoniformes; family Salmonidae; genus Oncorhynchus; species Oncorhynchus gorbuscha. The sequence goes on from NC_060198.1 coordinate 15,422,464, forward strand.
GCTTCAAGTGAGACACACACAAAATCAACTTTTGTACATTTTTTTGTACATTTTACCTTTATTTTACTAGGAAAGTCAGAATTCCTATTTTTTAATGATGGCCTAGGAACAGTGGGTTAACTGCCTTGTTCGGGGACAGAACATAGCCTCGGGGCGGCAGGTAGCCTAGTGTTTAGAGCATTGGACTAGTAACCAAAAGGTTGCAAGTTCAAATCCCCGAGCTGACAAGGTACAAATCTGCTGTTCTGCTCCTGAACAGTCAGTTAACCCACTGTTCCTAGGCCATCATTGAAAATAAGAATTTGTTCTTAACTGACTTGCCTAGTTAAATAAAGGTAAAAAATAAATAAAAATAAAATACTTTTTTTTTGTAAACGTGCCCCTGAATTACACACAGATGAACTAAATCTCTCCCATGCCTACTCGTGCACAGCCCACTCACACACACCACATAAGCGACATGTTCCCTAATCTGTAGCTAGCTGAAATATTTCAGCTTCTTCCCTCTCTACGATGGTCTGATGTACAGTCAGGTCCATAATTATTGGCATGTCTTCATCAAAGATCCACCGCCATATTTTACTGCAGGTACAAGGTACTTTTCTGCACATGCTTCTGTTTTCCAAAACCACCACTAGTGTGTGGCCAAAGAGCTCTATTTTTATGTAATTTGACCATAGCACCGGTTCCAATCCAAGTCACAATGCCTTTTATCGAACTCTTAGGCGGAGCTATGGTCAGATGACATGAAAATAGAGCTCTTTGGCCACGCACCCCAGTGCTGGGTGTTTGGCATCAAAAAAGGGACGCGTATGTAATAAAGTACCTCATACCTATGGTAAAATTTGGTGGTGTATTGTTGATGTTATGGGGCTGTTTTGCTTCCACTGGTCCTGATACCCTTTTTAAGGTCAACGGCATCATGAACTTTACCAACTTTACTCTGACATTTGTGCCAAAAAAACCTGGTTGGGTTTATAGTCTTATAATCCATTTGAGGGATTTTCCAGCAAGATTATAAACCCAAGCACTAATCAAAATCTACAAGGAAATGGTTACTTGACCACAGAATCAACATTTTGTAATGGCCACATTTTGTAATGGCCATCTGCCTCCAGACTTGAACCCCAATGAAATCCTGTGCTTTGAGTTGAAGATGGCAGTCCATAAGAGCAGGAGAATGATCTTTAAAGATTCTGTATGGAGGAATGGTCTAAGATTCCTCCCAACGCTTTCTCCAATCTCAAAGCATTTTTAGAGAAACGTTCAGTGCCGTTATCCTTGCAAGGAGAGGGTGCTATACTATTAAAAACAGGCATGCCAATCATCAACTGTGTTAGTATAAAATAATATAATTTTACTTTTTTTTAACAAAGAATATAGCTCAGTATATATGTAATTTTATAGTGTTGTTTTTGCTCATTTTTGCTTGTAAGAACAAATTCGTATTCACAATGACTGCCTACACCGGCAAAACCCTAACCAGGACGATGCTGGGCCAATTGTGCGCCGCCCTATGGGACTCCCGATCACGACCGGTTGTGATACAGCCCGGGATCGAACCAAGTGTGCCAATAATTATGGACCTGACTGTATGTCATTTTGATAAATCCATAGAGTATAGTGTCTGATTGTCCATTGTTTGTGGTTTGCAGGCCCAGATCAGTGTACCGGCCCCTTAACCCACTGGTTCCGCCCAGAGGTAAGGGATGCTCTTCTAGCGTACGGCCTTCACCATTATGGATTGTCTTGTCTCCATTTTCCTTCTCAGGGTGTTTTACAATCTGAAGCCAACAGCTAGTTTTGTTTTACGTTTGCCATGCTTTCATTTCACTATTAGGTTATAATAATAGTTGTTATATTTGTAATAACCAATTATTTATTGCTAGTTTTCCAGAATAATTTCCAGAGATGTGTGTGTGTGCATATTCAGCTTCTGTGTAATAGATCATGTCCTCTCTATCAGCTTACCTGCTGGTACTAGATCATTGATGGTAATAATGATAGCATGGCTTTTGTTCATGTTTTCCTTGTAGTGTTACTTGAGTTATTTCTAAGTAAATACTGTACAGTGTTCCCTTCCAGAAGTCAGTGTGGGTTTGTGTGTGTGTGTGTGTGTGTGTGTGTGCGTGCATGCGCGTCCTCATGCATGTGTAATATTAATAGCCTACAGTGCCTGTGTAACATGCCTTTGTCCTCCTCTCCCTTTTGTGTTTTTTTTCATTCCCATAGGAGGAGATGATGATGGTAAGTTGGAATCTATGCATGTTAATCTATGTATATTGATACATAGATTTATTACTATTTATAATATGCTTTCATGAATGCAAACTGACACAAGGCCTGTTGTCGTCTTGTATCCGTGCAGGCGAAGGCTTTTACAACTGGCTGGAAGGTAACTTTTTTTTTTTTTTTCATCAAATGATTTGTTTAAAATCTCTTCAAATTAGCATTATTTTCACTTTAAACACACAATATATTTTGGAATGAAGCATTGGCACATCTTTGTTCAGCACTGTTACACTTTATAGTCATTTCCCTTTATGGGACGCCACAGGACAAGTAGAAACTTCTAAATGAATTCCACTAGAATGGGATTATTTTAGTTATTTGTTATTTAGTCCATTTCAGAATCACTTGAATGTTACATGTCATCGTCGAATGCCCCTTAACCACACCACTCAGAACAGCCACTCGCATCCAAACCAATTCAGCCGAGACTCTCTCCAACCTTTTTTTCTTGTATAATGGGTTTTCAACATCTCTCAGGTTGCGTCCTGTGCGTCCCAAATGGCAACCTATTCTCTATGTAGTGCTGCACTACATTTGGGGGACTCTGGTCAACAGTAGTGCACTATATAGGGAAAAGGATGCCCAAAAAAAGCACCCTCTTTGTATGCCTTCATTAAGGTGTTTTTGTTCAGGCACACAATAGTGGTGGAAACTTCTTTGGGTGGGCTACAAAGAAACCATACACAGTTCCATTCCTTGGCTCTAGTATAGAGAAGACTATGAAATAACCCTTTGTTGTGAATGTCCCGTGATGTGCAGACACACTTACTGGACCAAGAGAGGGGACTCTAGTCACTCAAATGCGTTGAGTCGTCGACACACACACACACAGTGATGGCAGACTATTTCTGAACTAGGAATGTGCGTGTGTGCGTATCTCAAGCTTTCTTGTTTTCTCCTCTCTTTCTCTCACCCTCTCCCTCCCCCCTCTCTCTTCCCATCACTCCTCTACATACTCTTTCTCGCTCTCCTTTTCAACCCTTCCTCCCCTCTAGGTCTGTGTTTGGAGAAGAGGGTGTTCTACCGGCTCATATCTGGTCTCCACAGCAGCATAAACATCCACCTGTGTGCAGAGTACCTATTGGCCGGTAGGAAAAACAAACCACTTCCTCTCTATAGATGTCAAAACAGTCACCAGCGTTATATGGTCATAGAATTATAATTCTTAGAATAGAAGAAGCCCCTCGAGTCATGACAATTTGCATGACGAACCATGGCAATTTGGGTGGTGGGTGTAGTAATGTGTGTGGAGTATTGGTGTTTGTGTAAAACCAATTTAGCATTTTCTATATATTTACTCTACTTTTGTAAGTGTTCTTGTATTGGAATACTTTCATATGGGTCTGTTTTATCATTCTATAATTGATTCAATGTGTGTTTACTTCTTCGTTACATCAGTTCATAAAGGTTTCTAAATCAGTGGTCCCAGTTTTTCACCCCAACGTCATCAGTCGTGTCAACGTCTATGTAACCCTCACTATTCACTCTCTCTGTTCTCGTCAGAGGACTGGGGCAAGTCCCTGTGGGGCCCCAATGTGCAGGAGTTCCGCCAGCGCTTCGACCCGGCTGAGACCAAGGGCGAGGGCACACGCCGCCTTAAGAACCTCTACTTTCTCTACCTGATCGAGCTGCGTGCCCTCTCCAAGGTGGCGCCCTACTTCGATCGAGCCTTCGTCAACCTGTACACGGGCGACCGTCAAGAGGACCAAGCCTCCAAAGAGTTATTGCTGCAGTTCTTCAACGAGACCAAGTTAGTACATTTTTTTTAACATATATTTTTTTTAAGTGATTTTTTTTCTATTTATAGAAGAGATAGTGAGAGAGGAGGGTGACTGTGAAGAATGATAGAGAGAGGTTGTGTCAAAAGGCAGTAGGCTAGATTCAAACCTATGCCAACACTGTAGAGCATTACAGCTAGAACAACCAGGCCACAATACCAATTGAGGTCTTAAGGATCATTCGCGCTACTGAACTCTAAGGCTTCAATGAGACCATGAGTTTCAGTTCAGGTGGTCGGTTTTGATTGTGAATTAGAGGGGATATTGTCTTGGCTTCGAAATAACTGCCTGTTCTCGTCTCCCAGAGCTTTCCCAATGCACTTTGACGAGAAGTCCATGTTTGCTGGGCAGAAGATTGAAGCAAAAACGTTGAAGGTGAGTCCACACATCTCACTTTCATTTCACTGTTAGTACTAACATGCTGATATGTGCCATAAGCCCAGTCCTAGAATAGGTTTGACCCCTATCTCAATGGTTTGGTCCCTAGCATAGCTTTGTACAGTGGGTCTTGTACAGTGGGTCTATTTGGACTGTGGAGAGCAGATGTGTCTATGCAGATTTTTGTGCTAGCTCACTGCACGAGTGGCTAATCAAATGGGCCAGTATTCGGTCAACAGACAGTGGTTTTATACACTGTGTAATGATTTTGATGCGTCCATGGAACTTGACTTGACACTTCCAAGATATGGGCAAGTAGGCCTACATATTGTACATTTACAATCAAATACATTTGTATTTGTCACATGCGCTGAATACAACCTTAGTGACATGCTTACTTACTTAACCAACAATGCAGTTTTAAGAAAAAGACCTCCAAAAAGTTTTAATAAAAGTAACAAATAATTCAAGAGCAGCAGTAAAATAACAATAGCGAGGCTATATACAGTGGGTACCGGTACAGAGTCAAGAGTGCAGGGAAACCAGTTAGTAGAGGTAGTTGGGATAATATGTACATGTAGGTAGAGTTATTAATGTGACTTTGCATAGATAATAACAGAGAGTAGCAGCAGTGTAAAAGAGGGGGTGGGGGGGGGGGGGGCAATGCAAATAGTCTGGGTAGCCATTTGATTAGATGTTCAGGAGTCTTATGGCTTGGTGGTAAAAGCTGTTTAGAAGCCTCTTGGACCTAGACTTGGCACTCCGGTACCATTTGCTGTGCGGTAGCAGAGAGAACAGTTTATGACTAGGGTGGCTGGAGTCTTTGACAATTTTTAGGGCCTTTAGGATCTGAGAACCCATGCCAAATCTTTTCAGTCTCCTGAGGGGGGAATAGGTTTTGTCATGCCCTCTTCATGAGTGCTTGGACCATGCTAGTTTGTTGGTGATGTGAACACCAAGGAACTTGAAGCTCTCAGCCTGCTCCTCTACAGCCCTGTCGATGCGAATGGGGGCGTGCTCGGTCCTCCTTTGTCTTGATCATGTTGAGGGAGAGGTTGTTGTCCTGGCACCACACGGCCAGGTCTCTGACCTCCTCCCTATAGGCTGTCTTGTCGTTGTCGTTGATCAGGCCTAACACTGTTGTGTCTTCGGCAAACTTAATTATGGTGCTTGAGTCGTGCCTGGCTGTGCAGTCATGAGTGAACAAGGAGTACAGGAGGGGACTGAGCACGCACCCCTGAGGGGCCCTTGTGTTGAGGATCAGCGTGGCGGATGTGTACCCTTACCACCTGGGGGCGGCCCGTCAGGAAGTTCAGGATCCAGTTGCAGAGAGATGTGTTTAGTGCCAGGGTCGTTAACTTAGTGATGAGCTTTGAGGGCACTATGGTGTTGAATGCTGAGCTGTAGTCGAAGAATAACATTCTCACATAGGTGTTCCTTTTATCCAGGTGTGAAAGGGCAGTGTGGAGTGCAATAGAGATTGTGTCATCTGTTGGGGCGGTATGCAAATTGGAGTAGTTTTAGGGTTTCTGCGATAATAATGTTTGTGAGCCATGACCAGCCTTTCAAAGCACTTCAGAGCTACAAATGTGAGTGCTACGGATCAGTAGTCATTTAGGCAGGTTACCTTAGTGTTCTTGGGGACAGGGACTATGGTGGTCTGCTTGAAACATGTTGGTATTACGGACTTAGACAGGGAGAGGTTGAAAATGTCAGTGAAGACACTTGCCAGTTTTTCAGCGCATTGCCGGAGTACACGTCCTGGTAATCCGTCTGGCCCTGCTACCTTATGAATGTTGATCTGTTTAAAGGTCTTACTTACATCGGCTGCGGAGAGCGTAATCACACAGTTGTCCGGAACAGCTGATGCTCTCATCCATGTTTCAGTGTTAGTTGCCTCGAAGCGAGCATATAATTAATTTTGCTCATCTGGTAGGCTTGTGTCACTGGGCAGCTCTTGGCTGTGCTTCCCTTTGTAGTCTGTAATAGTTTGCAAGCCCTGCCACATCCGACGAGTGTTGGAGCCAGTGTTGTACAATTCGATCTTAGTCCTGTATTGATGCTTTGCCTGTTTGATGGCTCGTCGGAGGGCATAGCGTGATTTCTTATAAGCTTTTGGGTTATAAGTTGTTTTTCCTCTGGTTGCACATGTGACATGCTGGTAGAAATAAGGTAGAACGGATTTAAGTTTCCCTGCATTAAAGTCCCCAGCCACTTGGAGCGCCATCTCTGGATGAGAATTTTCCTGTTTGATTATGGCCGTATACAGCCCATTGAGTGCTGTCTTAGTAAATAGAGGGCTACAAAGAATATAGATTAACTCTCTTGGCAGATGGTGTGGTGTACATCATGAGATACTCTACCTCAGCAAAACCTTGAAACTTCCTTAGATATTGTGCACCAGCTGTTGTTTACAAATATACTTAGACCGCCACCCCTTGTCTTACCAGAGGCTGCTGTTCTATCCTGCCGATACAGTGTATAACCCGTCAGCTGTATGTTATTCATGTTGTCGTTCAACAACGGCTCGGTGGAACGTAAGATATTTGTTTTTAATATCCTGTTGGTAGGATATACATGCTTGTAGTTTGTCCACTTTATTATCCAGTGATTGTACGTTGGCCAATAGTACCGATGGCAAAGGCAGATTAGCCGCTCGTTGCCAGATCCTCACAAGGCACCCCGATCTCCTTAGTCTCTTTCTCCTGTGAATGATAGGGATGAGGGCCTGTTCAGGTGTGTGGAGTAAATCCCTCTCGTCTGACTCATTCAAGAAAAATTATTTGCCCAGTTCAAGGTGAGTAATCGCTGTTCTGATGTCCAGAAGCTCTTTTCGGTCATAAGAGACTGTAGCAGCAACATTATGTACAAAATAAGTTACAAACAAATAGCAATGTTGTTTAAGAGCCCATAAAAAGGCAGCCATCCCCTCCAGCGCCATCTTCTAAGGCTGACATGAAGTCATAATAGCTAAGCTAAAAGCTAATGACAACTGACTTGGTGCGAGTGTATGTGTGTTTGATTCCTCAGCCGCACTGATTGACTAAATCTGTTCAAATTATACTGAATGAATGCAGGTGTTTGCAGGCTATTTATCCACATTGAGCCTAACTCGTACCCCCACAGGAAGCAAAGCCTGAAACATTCCCGCCTCTCTCTCTCTCCCTGTTTTCCCAGGAAGAATTCCGGCTACATTTTAAAAACATTTCCCGGATCATGGACTGTGTGGGCTGCAGTAAATGTCGACTCTGGGGGAAGCTACAGGTATGCCATTTTGGGACTCTTGTCCTGCCTCCTGTGGACACGTGGTTATTTTTAGCGATAGTTACCCGTTTTGCTGTGCAGTAGTTAGCTGTTATGCAATAAGTGGGCAGGCAGTGCTATTTGTCGATGTGGTCAGACAATTTTTCATTTCTCTGCATATCAGTGTTATTTAGTTAATTTGCAAATTACAGTGCAACTTCCTTCAGTTTAATACATACTGTAGAAAATATATCTTAAATTCTTGATGTATGAAGATTGAACTAAAAGAATACTTCTCTGATTTCAAATGGATCCCGGCACATAACACAGGGGCACCATTTATAAGCAGTAACAATACCCTTAGGAGAATAACCAAAACCAATGGATTTTGAGTACAGTCAAGAGGAAGAAACGATATGGAATTGTACCCTATATCGTGGGACAATGTTCGATCTGATGATGCATTTAAATATTACATACCAGTATCCACATCCAATGTTTCTGAGCATTTGCTGGATATCAAATATTTTCATAAGGTAAAAAGAGACTCCACTCCGCACATTGAAATCCACGCTCCCATGTGGTTTATGGGGTGACAATGTTTTAGCCACAAGCCACGACGCATAATAATGACCGGAATGGCGCAAATAGAATGGCATAAAACACCTGGAAACCATGTGTTTGATGTATTTGTTGCCTTTTCTCTTATTCCGTTCCAGTCATTACCACAAAACTGTCCTCCCCAATTAAGGTGCCACCAAACTGCTGCGATTTCGGCCCTTAGGTCAGTGTTTTCCAGTCCTGGTCCTGGGGACTCAGGGAACATTTTTGTTTTTGCCCTAACAATAACACACCTGATTCCGCTAATCAAAGGCTTGATGATGAGTTGATTAGTTTAATCAAAAGTGTGCAGGACCAGGATTGAGAAACATTTAAATTATACGCTCATGAAACCTTGTTGCCAATAAACCACATGGGATCATGGATTGGCGTGTGTGAGATCTCAGGCTTTCTCACATGATTAACCCATGGCTCCCCCAACCCTCCCATTGCAGACCCAAGGGCTGGGCACGGCGTTGAAGATCCTCTTCTCTGAGAAGGAGATCAAGAACCTGCCGGAACACAGCCCCTCTAAGGGTTTCCAGCTGACACGCCAGGAGATAGTGGCCTTGCTCAATGGCTTTGGGAGGTTAATACCACTTTTATACACATTGTGTCTTTATGGTTGATACTACTGCTTTGGTAAATGGGTGGTGTTCATTAGAGCACACAATTGGAAAACGTTTTAAAACGGAAAATGAAAATGACCATTTCATGCTGGACAAATCCAGGTAGTCCTTCCGTTTCAGTCCCTTTTGTTCCCTTTGGTGCGTAATGAACACAGTTGGCCTCATGACCGGTGATTCAAGTAATGTTAGCATCAAACTCGTTCTCACTCGCTCTTTCTCTGTCTCACAATTTCAAATTACTATTAGCATGACATACATTTAGTAAATATTGCATACATTGTCATAAATAGTTTCACAATCTCTTTCTCTCCCCAACTCCTCCCCCTTCTCTGTTTCTCCCCCTAGGCTCTCCACAAGCATCCACCAGCTCCATAGTTTCCGCGCCTTGCTGAAGGAGAAGAGGTAACACCCCCCCAACAGCACTACCACCTCCCGGCCACCAGGTGGAGCCAACCCAGAGGGAACTGCAATAGTCTTATTCCTCCCCAGAATAAGATCAAGTTCAGGGACTTCAGGATCGACACTGAACCCCCATCCCCTCCTCCTTCCTTCTTCCTCTATGTACAACTCTCCTTCTCTCCTCTTCCTTTCCAGAGAGCAACGACACTCTTAAGTCTGAGAAATCTGTACCTCTGTTTCCTTTCATTGTTACTACTTTTGTGGATGAAAGTGTACACTATGTCAGGCATATTGGTTGTGAGCTAAACCCATCCTTGAGTGAGTGTGGGTGTGTGTCTGTGCGAGTGTGTTATTGAAGGTGTGTGTGTGTGTGTGTGTGTGTGTGTGTGTGTGTGTGTGTGTGTGTGTGTGTGTGTGTGTGTGTGTGTGTGTGTGTGTGTGTGTGTGTGTGTGTGTGTGTGTGTGTGTGTGTGTGTGTGTGTGTGTGAGAATACTTGTTTGTCGTTGATCGCCAGTTGCAGCTAAATGATAACGAGAACTAGGGATAACGAGAACTAGAATTCATTCCGTACTTTTACGAGCATAAACTTGATAAGCGCAGCTGCTTTTTCCTATCCTAGAGGTGTAACCTTTTTCTCTGTGTGAGTTAGTGCATCGGTTGAAAGAACGCCTATGTGAGCGACTATGTCTGCTTTTGCTTTTGTCTGTGCATTTAACTGTGCTGTTTAAGGGGTGTTTTAACATCTCCATTTGGCAATCCAGTCTTTCTGCGCATCATATTATATAAAGCCTCATTTAAATGTGAAAAAAAAGAACAATTTACAGATTGGGTATCTGTTGGCCACGATACGCTTGCATTTACTTTTCTCATACCTATTCTATTTGGTGGCAGAACGGTTCCTGGTGTTTTATTCTTATTTTATTGGTTTTATGAAAGTCGAGACGAGCCAGGGTGATGGCAATCCCAAATGTGTAAGAGGTGTTTCCATGGCAATGAAAAGCCACGCCAGTATTTGTTTCATAGTTCACTTAAATAAGCTGTCATGCTGTGAAGCTGCCATGTTGGAGAAGAGTACTGTTAAAGTATAATGGAGAATGTAGCCAATGGTGTGACAAGAAGCAACTCGAAACAAGCAGTGGGGGTTTGTTCCCCCGTGATGGTCAAGTTCACTGGGGTGACTTGGTGAGCTTGCCATGTAAATCGATTCAAAATGGATACACGTAATGGCATTTAACGTCACACAACCTTTTTATACTGTCATGCCCTTCAGGACTGGGACGATATCAGTATGGCGATTCTCGTTAGTATCGTGGCAAGGAAACATAACATGAAGCGTGTTTAACTTCTTTAGGAAAACAGCCCTAACGTTCCACACACTACATGTTTGATTTCTGTCTGAAGTAGGTATTTCACCATGTGGACCAAAGATTTTCTGTTGCCTTTTTTCTTTTCTATCATGTCAAAGCACATTTGGAGTTTTTCCACCATATAAGTTTTTAGTTTGTGCATCATCAACCCCTTCGGTAACATTGGTTAGAAAATGTTGCAAGTGAGGTTTGCCTTATGTGTAAAGATCAAACTATTGGTAGCCAGACAATACCTGGGTAGTACTTTGTATCACATTTTTGTAAAAGAAAATCTCAAACAAATGTAGACATGGGGTCCAGTAAGTAGGATTTGAGTCAAGTGCTAGCTAGCTAACGCTTATGCTAACATAAAGAGCAACGCTAATGTCGTCGTGAATGTGAATGTGAATGCTACGGAGATTGAACAAGCTGTTCCTTTGCTTAAAATGAAGGAAATAGACAAGATAATATTTTATCTTAGAGGAAAAGCGTGTGTGTCTGTCTGGGCCTCGCATGCTTTCTAAAACCCCAGAACGTCCTGTGCAATCCACTTGTCTGCCTTAAAAGTTCCAAAAAATTGTTTTGACATTTTTCTTAAAAAGCTTGAGCCTGCTTTCTTGGATGAAATTCACCATTTTGTCTCCAATGATCTCCACGCTCTTCTGCGTTCTCCTATCTCTGCCTTTAACATATTCAGAATACCCAGAAAGCTGTACTATTTGTAAAAGGAAAATGACAGAACTTTTTTCAAAGCTGTATGATTATATAATTAGTTGCACCTGTATTGCTGTGTATTCTTGTTTGATTATATTTATTTGAACAGAGGAATAAATATTTCTGGTTGTCATTCAAAACTTTTTATGCATCTTTTTCAGATTTTTACCATGATCCATTATGTATAAACACTTTCAGAACAATACTATTTGACCTCACCGTAACAGAAAGGTATACTATATACCTCTCAAACTCAACTCGGGACCTCAAAACCAGTTCCACTGTGGGTTTTTTCATTGTTCCCCCTTAATCAGGGACTGAGTTAGACCTGGGACACTAAGTGGGTGCAATTAATTCAGGTAGAATAGAAAACCAGCAGGCTCTGGACCTCGTAAGGTAAAATGTGAATACACCTGCTCCATACGCTTAATTTAATATTTGTAAGTCATTTTTACCAATAAACCATGAAAAGGGTTCTGTTATTGGGACTTGTTCTGACCTTTCCTATCATAAAGTAAATTGTAGACAATGTTGGGGTACAATTCAGTTTCATCTAGTGACTAAATCAAGAACAGTAGGATCTCCTCACATTGAGTGTCACACCCCAAATGTCCTTTTATTCATGGTTATGTGTCAATACCGATCACGATACATCCACAGACAGAAAAGCAGACAAATAAATAGAGCATCTGATCAGTGAAACTTTCTCCATTACATTAAAAACTTCCTGTTAGAAATATAGAATCCATCTTTTTCACCATCACACCGCCAATAAATTAATGTATGTTCATAGTCATATTTACTGTGGATATAGATATGACATGATTTTGTTTATTTGTGTCATTGTTCTATACAGGCTTTAGTATATTGATAGTGTCTAAGGTCAACTACCTTGATGTATATGTTTGTGCATGACTTAGTGCTAGCTTATAATATGGGTTTATTTCACAGGTTTTCTAGATGACTTTCTACAATGTCTAGCTGGTTCCCAAACTGTGGGGTGGTCGATAGGGGGATGCAGAGTTTTAAAAAAACATTTTTTTTTTTTTTTTAAGGAACTCAGTCTGACTTTCAACTTACTTTTGAAAGTTGTTATAGTAGAATGCACAAGACACAATTTTGAGTAGTGTATCATCAGTTTTCCTCTTGTCATGTCAGTCATTGAATACCTTAGCGCTATTTTATAACTTGTCAGAAATGTCCAGATCAACTAGCCCATGTCGGCTAACGGGATGTTCCCCAATGATGGAAGGGGGGCCCCGAGTGAAATAGTTTTGGAACCACTGGTCTACATTATCACTAAGTGACTAATGCAATATGGTGGCTGATGATGGACAAAATACAGATGCTGTCAAGAAGTGTCAAAGTTTACAAAGTGCATTGCGGTGCTGTACAGTGCAGTGTGGACTGGTTCAGAGTTAGGGTCAATACCATTTTTTTTGCTTTTCAATTTGGAAAATTCTGAATTTGAATGAATTGAAATGGAATTGACCCCCTACCCTGGACTTGTTAAGTCTCAGTATGGATGGAGCTCTCCCGTCACCGGTGCCAACCGTTGTTCGTCCGTCCCCGTTTGTACAGTGAAACTGCTGTTGCGGCTGCCCCAGTCGTAGCAGTCTGTAACTAGGCTATGGCACAAAAGATAAACAAATCTTTGAGTTACTATTATTATACTGAACAAAAAATATAAACGCAACATGCAACAATTTCATAAATTTTACTGAGTTACAATTCATGAGGAAATCGGTCAATTGAAATAAATTCCTTAAGCCCCAATCTCTAAGGATTTCACATGACTGGGAATACAGATATGCATCGGTTTTTCACTGATAACCTTTTTAAAAAAACAATGGGCCTCACAATAGACCTCCAGGATCTCAAAGCATTTTTGTGCATTCAAATTGCCATCGATAAAATGCAATTGTGTTTGTTTTCTGTAGCTTATGCCTGCCCATACCATAACCCCATCGCCACACACATGGTCTGCATTTATGAGGCCTGTTGGACATACTGCCAAATTCTCTAAAACAACATTAGAGGCGGCTTATGGTATAGAAATTAACATTCAATTCTCCCAGCAAAAGGTGAACCTGTGTAATGATCATGCTGTTTAGTCAGCTTCTTGAGATGACACACCTGTCAAGTGGATGGATTATCTTGGCAAAGGAGAAATGCTCACTAACAGGGATGTAAACAAATTTGTGCACAACATTTGAGAGAAATAAGGTTTTGGTGCGAATAGAACATTTCTGAGATCTTTTATTTCAGTTCATGAAACCAACCCTTTACATGTTGTTTATATTTTGGTTCAGTGTAGTTATCTTTCAGTATATCTTTTAAATCTAAAACATACTTGAAAGTAACCTATACCCGTCTTGACACTACTGTACCTTGCTGAGTTGTTCTGAGGAGGGATGCTCCACGCCAGGTCATCGTCGCTGTCGTACCGACGGGGGTTGTCAAAGAAGTAACCTCTGGAAGAGAGCACGTGGTTTGGGATCCCTGATCCACTCTGCAAAGACAGAGCGTACCGAATAAGATAAAGAAATCGGTAACGCTTTATTTAAGAGCCCAGTTTAAGCTGGTACTTACCTGGTGTTTTCACTAAGAAACTATGTGGTAGCAACGGACACTTTCTGGTACTTATCTCAGAATTGAACACAATTGGTAACTAACTGGAGTCAAATGGTATTAGCTTAAATAGTGATGCTAGCTTCAATGAATCTCAATGAAACCGAAGTGTAAGTGCAATGCAATTATTAGGTATTTACTGTTGAAACAACTAACTAGCTGGTAAACAGCGGGCTGGTTAAATGAAAGTGTTTTTACAAATCATTCAAACATTTCCAAGCTTCTCCTCGTCACCGGAGCACACACTCACCCTGTCCTGTGGCAGCCTGCGGACCCTGAAGAAGAAAACCACCAGGGAGGTTGGCAGCAGTTCCCAGACAAAGAGGATCACCCCGAACACGATGTAACCAGCGTCCCCCAGAGTGGACCTCAAGTCAGCCTGCACAGAGAGAGAGTGTGCATTTGTGTGTTTATCCCTCCAGATGATCCTCATTTGTGGATCGTTGGTGTTAGGCTGTGTTTTGTGTCTGTCACTTTCTCTTTTCTCTCTGTCTCTCTCTCTCTTTGTCGCTCTCTTCTCTCCCTAATTCTGTGTCTGGGATAGCGTGTCATCCTTACCTGGTCAGACACGTTGTACCAGTCGTAGTCGAATGAGTTGATGGTCTCAATGTCGGTCAGAGCCAGCACCACCAAGTTGTAGCAGGCCCGTGATGCGTACAGCAGAACCACCAGGACGCCAATCAATGTCACCTGACACACCGACGTTCCCTGCAACCAATGGCGAGGGAGGTCATGGTGATGAACTATTTTCTGTCACACCCTGATCTGTTTCACCTGTCTTTGTGCTTGTCTCCACCCACCTCCGGGTGTCACCCATCTTCCCCATTATCCCCAGTGTATTTATACCTATGTCCTTTGTCTGTTGCCAGTTCGTTTTGTTTGTCAAGCCTACCAGCGTTTTTCTCTCGCTCCTGTCTGTTTCTAGTTTCCCCCGGTTTTGACCATTCTGCCTGCCCTGACCCTGAGCCTGCCTGCAATTCTGTACCTTGTCCCATCTCACTGGATTATTGACCTCTGCCTGCCGTTCTGTACGGTTTGCACTCTGATCTGGAATACCGACCTCTGCCTGCCCTTGACCTGTCATTTTGCCTGACCCCTGTTCTAGTAATAAACCTTTGTTACTTCGACACTGTCTGCATCTGGGTCTTCCCTGAAACGTGATACCAATCAGCATTAGTATTTACGGAGGGTTCACCGTTTAGTGCTACCGAGTTCACACATTTTCCCACCTCCAAAATATACACAAAGACGTTAAATAAAATAGTAAACTTTGTGTCCTACTTTCAGAAAAGCATGAAGCAGACTTAGTCAATCTTAATGGAAGTCAGGCTGTATTTATCAATTGAAGGAGCGCTGATTTAGGATCGCATGGACAGGCAAGACCTGATCCTCGATCAGCAATCCTACTCTGAGGTGCTTGATACATACAGCCCCTGATCTACAAGTTCTGAGGTCCTACCTTGGACTCGAGGTATATGCTGGCCAGGGACATCTTAGCCACCTTGTAAAGGCAGACGGACAGCGAGATGGCACAGAGCACAAAGAGCGTATCGTTGATGGTGACTCTGACCAGGACAATGGTCTTGACCTCGGTGGCGGTCATCTTAACCAGCAGGGCACAGGCCAGGTTGACCACCAGGAAGAGAAAACTGACCGCCAAGAAGACCAGATAGAGGGGGAGCCTATGGAAGGAAAGATATGGAAATTTCTGGGCCCTAGTTACAGCCTTTGAAATGTGTGAGGGTCCTGTATGTGGACAGGAAGAGAGGGGTAAACCCAGTCCACTTACTTGTATTTAAGGAGCTCTGGGGTATACTTGGACTTTGCCTTGAAGTAAACCTGTTTTGGGTGACATCAGAAAGCAAGTTACACTTTGGACATTTTCCCCCAAGAAAACAACAACAAACAATCAACAACGTGGCCGCTCAGCTGAAGAACCAGTTCATGAATGAATTCTGTCTCCAGATTAGATACATTTGAAGGGATCCCGAAGAAATACAAACAAATTGGACCCCTTTTTCGCCATGTAGACAAACCTCTTATCAGTTAAAACCATGACGTGATGTTAACAGCAGACAAGCGAGGCCCTACTGTATTATCTTTAATAGTCATGTGTGAAGGGAGACAAATGCTGCCAATAGATGTATTATTGCTCTCTATACAGAGCAGTGGGCATGAGGATGTCAAACAAGTGTGTGATTGCTGGCGTCTGCAGGCAACGGCTGTGTAAGTCTCTATTGTGGGCCACCCCTTTTGAGCTGGGTTCCTCTTTAGGTTTCCTTCCTCCTAGAGAGTTTTTCCTGTCCTGTGCTTTCGCTTCTGCTTTGCTTGCTCTTTAGGGTCTAAGCCGGGTAACTGTAAAGCACTTTGGGACAACTGCTGATGTGAAAAAAATCTCATTTAATTACGTGCCTCTGATAATGATTCATCATCTGTACTGAACAAAAATATAAACACAACATTCTAAAGTGTTGGTTTCATGAGCTGAAATAAAAGATACCAGAAATCTTTAGCACGAAAAGCATTTTTCTCTCAAATTTTGTGGACAAATTTGCTTACTCCATGTTAGTGAGCATTTCTCCTTTGCCAAGATAATCCATCCACCTGACAGGTGTGGCATATCAAGAAGCTGATTAAACAGCTTCATAATTACACTTGTGCACCTTGTGCTGTCGACAATAAATAGAGCACTCTCAACTATGCAGTTTTGTCAAACAACACAGCGTGCGGTTGGCATGCTGACTATAGGAATGTCCACCTGAGCTGTTGCCAGAGAATTGAATAATACCATAAGCCGCCTCCAATGTCATTTTAGAGAATTTGGCCATACATCCAATCTGCCTCACAACCGCAGACCACGTGTAAAGTCCATGAAGACCACGTGCTCTCCATGGATCAATCCCGGTTTCAACTGTACCGTGCAGATGGCAGACGTCTTGTGGGCGAATAGATTGCTGATGTCAAAGTTGTGAACAGAGTGCCCTATGGTGGCAGTGGGGATATGGTATGGGCAGGCATAAGCTACGAACAACGAACACAATTGCATTTTATCAATGGCAATTTGAATGCACAGACGAGATCCTGAGGCCACTGACGAGATCCTGAGGCCCATTGTCGTGCCATTCATCCGCCACGATCACCTCCTGTTTCAGCATGATAATGCATGGATGGCCCCATGTCCCAAGGATCTGTACACAATTCCTGAAAGCTGAAAATGACCCCAGCTCTTCCTTGGCCTGCATACTCACCAGACATGTCACCCATTGAGCATGTTTGGGATGCTCTGGACTAACGTATACGACAGCGTTTCCAGTTCCCGCCAATATCCAGCAACTTTGCACAGCCATCGAAGAGGAGTGGGGCAATATCCACATGCCACAATCAACAGCCTGATCAACTCTATGTGAAGAAGATGTGTCGCAGTGCATGAGGTCATACTAGACTGGTTTTCTCATCCACGTCCCTTTTTTTTAAAGGAATTTGTGACCAACAGATATATATATACTCCCAGTCATGTGAAATCCATAGATTAGGGCCCACTGAATTTACTTCATTTGACTGATTTCCTTAAATGAACTGTAACTCAGTCAAATCTTTCAAATTGTTGCATGTTGCGTTTTATATTTTTGTTCAGTGTATCTAAAAGCAGCATGACTTCTTGTCTGACCTGTACTGCCCACACCTCACCACGATGCCCGCTATGATATATTGTAAATAACTAGTTGTATGAATATATAATTGCTAAATGCTGTGTGCACATTGCACAATGAGGTGGCTGTGCTAAGCTATTAAATAAGGAAAACGTGACTAATCTTCCTTTGCCGGGCCTTCATACCTTTACCCTCCACCCCACTGCCTTCACACCCCCCTACCACTTACCTCTTCTAGGGAAGATTTCCCCATAGGATTGTACATCCCCCTTATTGGGGATGCCACCATTTCAGCAAAATCAGAAATTCCAGGCCACAGCTATTCTGTGTACACAACACTCACACATCAATGTATATTCATATTAATACTCTGAACTACTACCTAGACACTGAGACTGAAAAAAAGGGCAGATTGGGCCTTGTGGCCCCCTGAGACCCCCCATTCCCTCAATGTGGCCCCTGGTAGCCCACCCTCACCTGGGCGCAGTAGAGGTTCATGAGGCTTAGCGTGAAGAACTGCAGGCAGACGGGGAAGCAGTAGAGCAGCCAGAAGGTGAAGGGACCCAGCGCGTTGGCCGTGACGCAGTCGCGGAAGTAGAAGGAGAAGAGGAGGGCGCGCAGCGCGGCCCACAGCAGACACAGGAAGAGGAATGCCGTCTGGTAGCTGAAGCGCTTGTGGCGGTATCGGAGCACCAGCCACAGCTGGGCATAGATGAAGGCAAAGAGGAGGGAGTAGAAGACAGTGTAGGCCACGGTGAGGCCAAGCTTGACGTAGGGCGGGATGGCCGGGGCCATGGTGGGCGGAGGAGGCAGGGAGCCGTTACCGGCTGCTGCTGTGGATGCCGGTTCTGGTGCCGCTGACACCCCCCCGACGGTGCCTTGCTCCACCACCGGGGATGATGACTCCAGGGACATGTCCATCGCTTCTCCATTCATCCTCTGTTCCTCAACGAGGGAGAGAAAGAAGGGAATCCTTTTTTCTTCTGTCTCTCTCAGGCAATGTATCGCTGGTAGAGACGATATCTCCCCTCCATGGAGCCTTTGCTTCAGACACACAACCCTGCTGTCTGACTCAGTGAGAGGGAGGGAGACAAAGGAGGGAGGAGAGGGGGAAAAGAGACACTCCCCTCTTTTTGCCGGTGCTCCTTGGAGAGTGGTTGGAGGCTGATGTCACATGACCGTGGCTCGGAGTGTTTCAGTGGCCGAGGGCTCGGCAGGAGGCTGTGATGCATTTGAAGAGGATGGAGGGAGGGTACAGATGGATCGAGAAAAAGAGAGCGCGAGAGAGAGGTGGGAGGGAGCGAGGGATAGGTGCACTGACTGTACCTTAGACTACGTGCTGGAGGGACCTGTCATCTGCTCCCATCCCCCTCTTTCGTCATAGACAGCATCATCATGCAGTCTGTGCCAGCTGTCTTTCTGTCGCCCCTCCCCCATTTTCCCCCTCCTAATTTCTTATTTCCTCCATCCACACTGAAGGTTCTGTAATGGATGTATCAGTGATGGTGGGTGCTTTAGAATATGTCAGTTAACCATTTGGTTGTGTAAGAATTTTGTCCACAAATATACCCACAATTCTATTATACACCGAGTGTACAAAACATGACATAGACTGACCATGTGAATACAGGTGAAAGCTATGATATGATCCCTTATTGATATCACCTGTTAAATCTACTTCAATCAGTATCGATGAAGGGGAGGAGACTGGTTAAAGAAGGATGTTTAAGCCTCGAGACAAATCAAATCAAAGTTTATTTGTCACGTGCGCCGAACACAACAGGTGTTACAGTGAAATGCTTACTTACAGGCTCTAAACAATAGTGTAAAAAAGGTGTTAGGTGAACAATAGGTAAGTAAATAAATAAAAACAGTAAAAAGACAGGCTATATACAGTAGCGAGGCTATAAAAGTAGTGAGGCTACATACAGACAACGGCTAGTCAGGCTGATTGAGGTAGTATGTACATGTAGATATGGTTAAAGTGACTATGCATATATGATGAACAGAGAGTAGCAGTAGCGTAAAAGAGGGGTTGGCGGGTGGCGGGACACAATGCAGATAGCCCAGTTAGCGAACGTGCAGGAGCACTGGTTGGTCGGCCCAATTGAGGTAGTATGTACATGAATGTATAGCTAAAGTGACTATGCATATATGATTAACAGAGAGTAGCAGCAACGTAAAAAGAGGGTTTGCGGGGGGGGCATACAATGCAAATAGTCCAGGTAGCCATTTGATTATCTGTTCAGGAGTCTTATGGCTTGGGGGTAAAAACTGTTGAGAAGCCTTTTTGTCCTTGGCACTCCAGTACCGCTTGCCATGCGGAAGTAGAGAGAACAGTCTATGACTGGGGTGGCTGGGGTCGTTGACAATTTTTAGGACCTTCCTCTGACACCGCCTGGTATAGAGGTCCTGGATGGCAGGCAGCTTAGCCCCAGTGATGTCCTGGGCCATACGCACTATACTCTGTAGTGCCTGGCGGCCAGAGGCCGAGCAATTGCCGTACCAGGCAGTCATGCAAACAGTCAGGATGCTCTCGATGTTGCAGCTGTAGAACCTTTTGAGGATCTCAGGACCCATGCCAAATCTTTCTAGTTTCCTGAGGGGGAATAGGCATTGTCGTGCCCTCTTCACGACTGTCTTGGTGTGTTTGGACCATGATAGTTTGTTGTTGATGTGGACACCGAGGAACTTGAAGCTCTCAACCTGCTCCACTACAGCCCCATGAGAATGGGGGTGTGCTCAGTCCTCCCTTTCCTGTAGTCCACAATTATCTCCTTAGTCTTGGTTACGTTGAGGGATAGTTTGTTATTCTGGCACCACATGGCCAGGTCTCTGACCTCCTCCCTATAGGCTGTCTCGTCATTGTCTGTGATCAGGCCTACCACTGTTGTGTCGTCTGCAAACTTAATGATGGTGTTGGAGTTGTGCCTGGCCATGCAATTGTGGGTGAGCAGGGGGTACAGGAGGGGACTGAGCACGCACCCCTGTGGCGCTCCAGTGTTGAGGATCAGCGTGGCAGATGTGTTGCTACCTACCCTCACCACCTGGGGGCGGCCCGTCAGGAAGTCCAGGATCCAGTTGCAGAGGGAGGTGTTTAATCCCAGGATCCTTAGCTTAGTGATGAGCTTTGAGGGTACTATAGTATTGAACGCTGAGCTGTAGTCAATGAATAGCATTCTCACATAAGTGTTCCTTTTGTCCAGGTGGGAAAGGGCAGTGTGGAGTGCAACAGAGATTGCAGCATCTGTGGATCTGTTTGGGCGGTATGCAAATTGGAGTGGGTCTAGGGTTTCTGCAATAATGGTGTTGATGTGAGCCATTACAAACGTTTCAAAGCACTTCATGGCTACGGACGTGAGTGCTACGGGTCTGTAGTCATTTAGACAGGTTGCCTTTGTGTTCTTCGGCACAGGGACTATGGTGGTCTGCTTGAAACATGTTGGTATTACAGACTCAATCAGGGACATGTTGAAAATGTCAGTGAAGACACCTGCCAGTTGTTCAGCACATGCCCGGAGCACACAACCTTGTAATCCGTCTGGCCCCGCAGCCTTGTGTATGTTGACCTGTTTAAAGGTCTTACTCACGTCGTCTACGGAGAGCGTGATCACACAGTCATCCGGAACAGCTGATTCTCTCATGCATGCCTCAGTGTTGCTTGCCTCAAAGCGAGCATAGAAGTAATTTAGCTCATCTGGTAGGCTCGTGTCACTGGGCAGCTCGCAGCTGTGCTTCCCGTTGTAGTCTGTAATAGTTTGCAAGCCCTGCCACATAAGACGAGCGTCGGAGCCGGTGTAGTGTGATTCAATCTTAGCCCTGTATTGACGCTTTGCCTGTTTGATGGTTCGTCGCAGGGCATAGCAGGATTTCTTGTAAGCTTCCGGGTTAGAGTCCCGCGCCTTGAAAGTGGCAGCTCTACCCTTTAGTTCAGTGCGAATGTTGCCTGTAATCCATGGCTTCTGGTTGGGGTATGAACGTACCGTCACAGTGGGGACGACGTCCTCAATGCACTTATTGATAAAGCCAGTGACTGATGTGGTGTACTCCTCAATGCCACCGGAAGAATCCCGGAACATGTTCCAGTCTGTGATAGCAAAACACTCCTGTAGTTTAGCATCTTCTTTATCTGACCACTTTTTTTATAGGCCGAGTCACTGGTGCTTCCTGCTTTCATTTTAGCTTGTAAGCAGGAATCAGGAGGATAGAGTTGTGGTCGGATTTTCCAAATGGAGGGCGAGGGAGAGCTTTGTACGTGTCTCTGTGTGTGGAGTATAGGTGATCTATAATTGTTTTCCCTCTGGTTGCACATTTAACATGTTGATAGAAATTTGGTAGAACTGATTTAAGTTTCCCTGCATTAAAGTCTCCGGCCACTAGGAGCGCCGCCTCTGGGTGAGTGGTTTCCTGTTTGCTTATTTCCTTATACAGCTGACTGAGTGCGGTCTTAGTGCCAGCATCTGTCTGTGGTGGTAAATTAACAGCCACGAAAAGTATAGCTGAAAACTCTCTAGGCAAGTAGTGTGGCCTGCAATTTATGACAATATACTCTACTTCAGGCGAGCAAAATCTAGATACTTCCTTAGATTTCGTGCACCAGCTGTTGTTTACAAATATGCCATATTCGTGATCATACCTCGTCTAATTTATTGTCCAATGATTGCACTTTGGCGAGTTGTATTGACGGTAACGGCAGCTTTCCCAGTCGCCTTCTCCGGGCCCTGACCAGGCATCCGGCTCTTTGACCTCTGTACCTGCGTCGTTTCCTCTTGCAAATAGCGGGGATGTCGGTCCTGTGGGTTGTTTGGAGAATGTGTTGTGCGTTGTCTCTGTTGTAGAAAAAATCTTTGTCTAATCCGAGGTGAGTGATCGCTGTCCTGATATCCAGAAACTCTTCTCTGCCGTAAGATACGGTTGCAGAAACATTATGTACAAAATAAACAAATAACGTGGAAAAAACCCCACATAATAGCACAATTGGTTGGGCGGCCGTAAAACTGCTGCCATTTCTTCCGGCGCCATTTTGAGGCAGGGATTGTATCTGTGCCATTCAGAGGGTGAAAGAGCAAGACAAAATATTTAAGTGCCTTTGAACGGGGTATGGTAGTAGGTGCCAGGCGCACCGCTTAAGTGTGTCAAGAACTGAAACGCTGCCGTGTTTTTCACTCTCAACAGTTTCCCTTTGTGCATCAAGAATTGTCCACCACCCAAAGGAGATCCAGAAAACTTGACACAATTGTAGGAAGCATTGGAGTCAACATGGGCCAGCATCCCTGTGGAATGTTTTTGACACCATGTCGAGTCCATGCCTCAACGAATTGAGGCTGTTCTGAGGGCATAATGGGGTGCAACTCAATATTTTGTACACTGTATTTTGTGCACTATTGAGCATTGGCCGCATGATGATAATTGTTTTGGACTTTTCAGCTTCAGATAAGAAATGACTGAGGATGTGCTTTTGTTATAACATACAGTTAGGACCACCACTTCATTTTAAGTATGTGATAAAGAGTAATAGTTGAGAGAAGTATTTATTTCAGCTTCTATTTCTTTCACAACATTCCCAGTGGGTCAGAAGTTTACATACACTCAATTAGTATTTGGTAGCGTTGCCTTTAAACTGTTTAACTTGGGTCAAACGTTTCGGGTAGCCTTCCACAAGCTTCCCACAATAAGTTGGGTGAATTTTGTCCTATTCCTCCTGTTACATACACTCAATTAGTATTTGGTAGCGTTGCCTTTAAACTGTTTAACTTGGGTCAAACGTTTCGGGTAGCCTTCCACAAGCTTCCCACAATAAGTTGGGTGAATTGTGTCCTATTCCTCCTGACAGAGCTGCTGTAACTGAGTCAGGTTTGTAGGCCTCCTTGCTTGCACATTCTTTGCACATGATTTTTCAGTTCTGCCCACACATTGTCTATGGGATTGATGCCAGGGCTTTGTGATGGCCACTCCAATACCTTGACTTTGTTGTCCTTAAGCCATTTTGCCACAACTTTGGAAGTATGCTTGGGGTCATTGTCCATTTGGAAGACCCATTTGTGACCAAGCTTCAACTGATGTCTTGAGATGTTGCTTTGATATATCCACATAATTTTCCTCCTCTTGATACCATCTATTTTGTGAAGTGCACCAGTCCCTCCTGCAGCAAAGCACCCCCACAACATGATGCTGCCACCCCTTTATGTTTCATGGTTAGGACGTTGTTCTTCGGCTTGCAAGCCTCCCATTTTTCATCAGACCAGAGGACATTTCTCCAAAAAGTACAACATGTGTAGTTGCAAACCGTAGTCTGGCTTTTTTTTGGAATTGTTGGAAAAATTACTTGTCATGCACAAAGTAGATGTCCTAACCCACTTCCCAAAACTATAGTTTGTTAACAAGAACTTCAGACTTCAACTGTATTATAAGCCTACTATGCTACAGTATTTTCTGTGTCTCTGGATTGTGTCTATGTATATTTTGACATGGCCACTTGATTATCGAAACACCCTCTACAACCCGTGTCATAATTATTTGACTCTGCTGGTCATCTATGAACATTTAAACATCTTGAAGAACGATTTGGCCTTAATGGCCATGTACTACTTCCGGGTTGGAGCGAGCGGTCGCATCGGCACTTCGCTCCGCAGGTAGTATAACTTTTTCATTACATTTCATTATAGTACAACGGTTTGATTTGTCTAATCTTAGCAATTTCTTCTTAGCTAGCTACATAGCCATCTTTGTATCAAAGATAATTGCATAATTATCGTATTTCGTCGTCCTAACGTAGTCTTCACTGCTATTTGCCCAGCAGCTAGCCAGCTAGCAATGTTAGCTAGCCAGCTCACATTTCATTATAGTACAACGGTTTGATTTGTCTAATCTTAGCAATTTCTTCTTAGCTAGCTACATAGCCGTCTTTGTATCAAAGATAATTGCATAATTATCATATTTCGTCGTCCTAACGTAGTCTACACTGCTATTTGCCCAGCAGCTAGCAAACGCCCACCGATTAGCAGCACTGTAGTAACTATTACACTCAACTGAACGACTTGATTAGTGTAGTGTTAGCTAGCTACATAGCTGTCTTTGCTGTCTTCGTATCCAAGATAATTGTGTAGTTTAGAGTGTGTAGTCTTAGAGTGATTATCTTAATTTACCGAGGTTAGCTAGCCAGCTATTTGTCGTCCTTAACGTAGGAGACTCTGCTAGCTAGCCAACAGCTAGCCAACATCTACCGAATAGAACTCAACAACCCGGTCGCATTCCGCTTCGCTCCACAGGTAGTATCACATTTTCATTTCATTACATTACAGTACAACGGTTTGATTTGTTTGATCGTAGCTAGCTACATAGCTAGCTACATAGCCGTCTTTGTATCAAAGATAATTGTGTAGTCTAGAGCGATTTTCTAGGTTAGCTAGCCAGCTATTGTCGTTCTTTTAACGCAACGTAACGTAATCAACACTGCTAGCTAGCCAGCTGGCCCCCGAATAGCAGCACTGTAGAAACTATTACACTCAACGGAACGACTTGATTAGTGTAGTGTCAACAACGCAGCCACTGCCAGCTAGCCTACTTCAGCATCACTGTATCATTTTAATCATTTTAGTCAATAAGATTCTTGCTACGTAAACTTAACTTCCTGAACATTCGAGACGTGTAGTCCACTTGTCATTCCAATCTCCTTTGCATTAGCGTAGCCTCTTCCGTAGCCTGTCAACTATGTGTCTGTCTATCCCTGTTCTCTCCTCTCTGCATAGACCATACAAACGCTCCACACCGCGTGGCCGCGGCCATCCTATTCCCAGCGCGCACGACCCACGTGGAGTTCCAGGTCTCCGGTAGCCTCTGGAACTGCCGATCTGCGGCCAACAAGGCAGAGTTCATCTCAGCCTATGCCTCCCTCCAGTCCCTCGACTTCTTGGCACTGACGGAAACATGGATCACCACAGACAACACTGCTACTCCTACTGCTCTCTCTTCGTCCGCCCACGTGTTCTCGCACACCCCGAGAGCTTCTGGTCAGCGGGGTGGTGGCACCGGGATCCTCATCTCTCCCAAGTGGTCATTCTCTCTTTCTCCCCTTACCCATCTGTCTATCGCCTCCTTTGAATTCCATGCTGTCACAGTTACCAGCCCTTTCAAGCTTAACATCCTTATCATTTATCACCCTCCAGGTTCCCTCGGAGAGTTCATCAATGAGCTTGATGCCTTGATAAGCTCCTTTCCTGAGGACGGCTCACCTCTCACAGTGCTGGGCGACTTTAACCTCCCCACGTCTACCTTTGACTCATTCCTCTCTGCCTCCTTCTTTCCACTCCTCTCCTCTTTTGACCTCACCCTCTCACCTTCCCCCCCTACTCACAAGGCAGGCAATACGCTCAACCTCATCTTTACTAGATACTGTTCTTCCACTAACCTCATTGCAACTCCCCTCCAAGTCTCCGACCACTACCTTGTATCCTTTTCCCTCTCGCTCTCATCCAACACCTCCCACACTGCCCCTACTCGGATGGTATCGCGCCGTCCCAACCTTCGCTCTCTCTCCCCCGCTACTCTCTCCTCTTCCATCCTATCATCTCTTCCCTCTGCTCAAACCTTCTCCAACCTATCTCCTGATTCTGCCTCCTCAACCCTCCTCTCCTCCCTTTCTGCATCCTTTGACTCTCTATGTCCCCTATCCTCCAGGCCGGCTCGGTCCTCCCCTCCCGCCCTGTGGCTCGACGACTCATTGCGAGCTCACAGAACAGGGCTCCGGGCAGCCGAGCGGAAATGGAGGAAAACTCGCCTCCCTGCGGACCTGGCATCCTTTCACTCCCTCCTCTCTACATTTTCCTCCTCTGTCTCTGCTGCTAAAGCCATTTTCTACCACTCTAAATTCCAAGCATCTGCCTCTAACCCTAGGAAGCTCTTTGCCACCTTCTCCTCCCTCCCGAATCCTCCTCCCCCTCCCCCCTCCTCCCTCTCTGCAGATGACTTCGTCAACCATTTTGAAAAGAAGGTCGACGACATCCGATCCTCGTTTGCTAAGTCAAACGGCACCGCTGGTTCTGCTCACACTGCCCTACCCTGTGCTCTGACCTCTTTCTCCCCTCTCTCTCCAGATGAAATCTCGCGTCTTGTGCCGGCCGGCCGCCCAACAACCTGCCCGCTTGACCCTATCCCCTCCTCTCTTCTCCAGACCATTTCCGGAGACCTTCTCCCTTACCTCACCTCGCTCATCAACTCACCCCTGACCGCTGGCTACGTCCCTTCCGTCTTCAAGAGAGCGAGAGTTGCACCCCTTCTGAAAAAACCTACACTCGATCCCTCCGATGTCAACATCTACAGACCAGTATCCCTTCTTTCTTTTCTCTCCAAAACTCTTGAACGTGCCGTCCTTGGCCAGCTCTCCCGCTATCTCTCTCTGAATGACCTTCTTGATCCAAATCAGTCAGGTTTCAAGACTAGTCATTCAACTGAGACTGCTCTTCTCTGTATCACGGAGGTGCTCCGCACTGCTAAAGCTAACTCTCTCTCCTCTGCTCTCATCCTTCTAGACCTATCGGCTGCCTTCGATACTGTGAACCATCAGATCCTCCTCTCCACCCTCTCCGAGTTGGGCATCTCCGGCGCGGCCCACGCTTGGATTGCGTCCTACCTGACAGGTCGCTCCTACCAGGTGGCGTGGCGAGAATCTGTCTCCTCACCACGCGCTCTCACCACTGGTGTCCCCCAGGGCTCTGTTCTAGGCCCTCTCCTATTCTCGCTATACACCAAGTCAATTCTCTCTGTCATAACCTCACATGGTCTCTCCTATCATTGCTATGCAGACGACACACAATTAATCTTCTCCTTTCCCCCTTCTGATGACCAGGTGGCGAATCGCATCTCTGCATGTCTGGCAGACATATCAGTGTGGATGACGGATCACCACCTCAAGCTGAACCTCGGCAAGACGGAGCTGCTCTTCCTCCCGGGGAAGGACTGCCCGTTCCATGATCTCGCCATCACGGTTGACAACTCCATTGTGTCCTCCTCCCAGAGCGCTAAGAACCTTGGCGTGATCCTGGACAACACCCTGTCGTTCTCAACTAACATCAAGGCGGTGGCCCGTTCCTGTAGGTTCATGCTCTACAACATCCGCAGAGTACGACCCTGCCTCACACAGGAAGCGGCGCAGGTCCTAATCCAGGCACTTGTCATCTCCCGTCTCAACTCGCTGTTGGCTGGGCTCCCTGCCTGTGCCATTAAACCCCTACAACTCATCCAGAACGCCGCAGCCCGTCTGGTGTTCAACCTTCCCAAGTTCTCTCACGTCACCCCGCTCCTCCGCTCTCTCCACTGGCTTCCAGTTGAAGCTCGCATCCGCTACAAGACCATGGTGCTTGCCTACGGAGCTGTGAGGGGAACGGCACCTCAGTACCTCCAGGCTCTGATCAGGCCCTACAACCAAACAAGGGCACTGCGTTCATCCACCTCTGGCCTGCTCGCCTCCCTACCACTGAGGAAGTACAGTTCCCGCTCAGCCCAGTCAAAACTGTTCGCTGCTCTGGCCCCACAATGGTGGAACAAACTCCCTCACGACGCCAGGACAGCGGAGTCAATCACCACCTTCCGGAGACACCTGAAACCCCACCTCTTTAAGGAATACCTAGGATAGGATAAGTAATCCTTCTCACCCCCCCCATTTAAGATTTAGATGCACTATTGTAAAGTGACTGTTCTACTGGATGGCATAAGGTGAATGCACCAATTTGTAAGTCGCTGTGGATAAGAGCGTCTGCTAAATGACTTAAATGTAAATGTAATGTAAATGTACTCTTATAATCTCCACCCGGCACAGCCAGAAGAGAACTGGCCATCCCTCAGAGCCTGGTTTCTCTCTAAGGTTCTTCCTGCATTGTTTGGGGTTTTAGGCTGGGGTTCTGTATAAGCACTTTGTGTCAGCTGCTGATGATAAAAGGGCTTTATAAATATATTTGATTGATTGATTTTCTTCTCTTTTTATTATGCACTATAATTTGCCATTTACCTTGAAATATATTATCGTTATGATTTTTTTATTTTGTTGTGTCTCAATGAGCCGCCACTAGGCTATAAATAAGATTTAAGCGCAATAGTCAGGTCACTGAGGAAGACATCAGCCTGATGTCGAAACGTCAGTCACCTGTCCACATCCTGTACAATGGATTAAAAGTGAGCAATAAGAAACCAATCTCTGCCTTTTCTGTTGAGTGTTCCAACTCCTCTTTACCTCGAATTAGTCCTTTTGGATGATTTTCTTTGTAAACCATTCTTGTGATTTTTGCCCTTGATGTTGAGCACCCCTCCTTTCCTTTGTTTGCTGAAGCGCGAAGTGCCACCTGAACTCTATTGTATTATGTTATGTATATATGAATGAATCATTATGTGATCTTGCGAAACATTGATTCAGCTTTATTCTTCATTTACTAAACCAGCACCATTGTGAGAACAGGCAATCTTCTATTTGTAATAATAATAATAATAAGTGATGATTTGGACTATTAGGCGTAGGCAACAGAACTTGATGAGGGTGATTTTAAAGCACCCTCAGAATCATGGTGCTGAAAGGACAGCACCGGAACCAAATGGTCACATATCGTTCTGAAATCCACTGTGCAAGAGGGGGTTCGTGGAGTTTGATGAACTACAAGGCAGACACGCAGTGAATTTGGATCCTAGATCTCGTTGGGGTGATGATAAGGTTCATGCGGTGGATCAGTTTGTCTGCATACGCAATAGAGGTGGTCCATTTCTGTAAGCTAAGCACTCAGACTGCAGGACGAGTTCAAGTGTGTCGTACATGGGCCCCAAGCCCATAACAAACTGTTTTGAGGGACAGCCGTTTCTAGTAACCCCTCCTAGAGTTTTTTTTTGTCTGTGGCTGTTCTTGTTACGTCGGATTTGGTCCAACCGATCGACGGGCCTCTGCACACAAGCCTACAGTATTCATCATTTGCGCCACTGCCAGAGAGAGAGAAGGAAAGAAACCACCATTTACCTACCTACAGTGCATTCGGAAAGTATTCAGACCCCTTCCCTTTTTCCATATTTTGTTATGTAACAGTCGTATTCTAAAATTGATGAAATATTTTTTTTCTCTCATCAATCTACACACAATATCCCATAATGACAAAGCGACATTAGACATTTTTGCTAATTAATACAAAAACTAAAACATAAATACCTTATTTACATAACTATTAACTACTAAATTGAGCTCAGGTGCATCCTGTTTCCATTGATCATCCTTAAGATATTTCTACAACTTGTTTGGAGTCCACCTGCGGTAAATTCAATTGACAGAAAAGTATTTGGAAAGCCACACACCCGTCTATATAAGGTCCCACAGCTGATCCCACAGTGCATGTCAAAACAAAAACCAAGCCATGAGGTTGGTTTTCCAAATACTCCGAGACAGGATTGAGCTCCGAGACAGGATTGTGACGAGGCACAGATCTGCAGAGAAGAATGGGAGAAACTCCCCAAATACAGCTATGCCAAGCTTGTAGCGTGACAAAATGTGGAAAAAGTCAAGGTGTCTGAATACTTTCCGAATTATACACATATCAGTTATGCAAGCTAACAACCAGCAGAGATAGCAAGCTAGCTTGCTAGCTAGCTAACAAGACTACCTAGCTAACTAGCTAGTTCACAAGACTAGCCATGGCTGTGGTATTAGGGGCGGCACGCAGCCTGGGAGATAGAGCTGCCCGTCAGGCATTAAATGCCCCGCCCCACGAGGTCATTACAACCAAAGCAGCCACAGGGCTCCTCGATGATGTGGTTATCGTGCATCTGAACATAATGAGGGATTTTTAAAAATGTTTTATTCACGTCCTCTCTGGACTTCCGTAACAATCTCACCGGAGAAAGCATCCCAGTGAGCGAAACAGCAAACCTCTTTCTTACTATGTGTAGCCCATGTATCTGATGCTGTCTGGACAATGGAGTATAGAAGGTTTGTCCAATGGGGATCCAAATAAACAAATACATTTGCATGTCATACTATTTTTCCAGACAACATCAGATACATGGGCATACGCATACTGAGACAAAGGGTCGCTGTTTTGCTCGCTCGGATACTTTATCTGAGATGGATGCGTCTTTCTGTTGGCGCACGGCTCGGTCAAATAAATGATCAAAAGTCAAATATTTTATTAGGACAGCAATGAGTTAAGGTAAGACGGGCCAGGCCCCTGAGGCCCGTCCAGGCCCCTAAGGCCCACCCATAATGCCGGCCCTGCCGATAGGTACTTATTACAGTAAGGAGCTGTTCCCTTCTCTTGCTAGAAGAAATGACTACTTGCTGTGTACTGACCTGGTACCGACGAACCTACCGTTTCTACTTGTAGAATTGGCAGTGGCCAACAACTTGACTTTGAACCAATCAGAGAGCTCGAACATTTATGTGGGGGAGCTGACAAGTGACAATTGAAAAGGAAAGACCAGGGCATTTTTTTCCCGGCCTAATCTAATTGTTCTAAAACAATAAAGCTGCATAATCCATTTTTTTTTCTAGAGAAAGACTTTACATCTAGCTATGGAGTTTTGTGCTGGAAGAAGGATTTTTTGTTAGTGCACATTATCAAACCCATCTTATTCGTTACTTAGCGATTACTGAGCAAGGCGGTCACACACACTTCATATGAAACAAATGGGGTGGTCAGTGCAGCACAATGTAGCACTAAATGCTTTTAGAACAGCTTGCTAACTGTAATGACGGAGCGGTGAATTGAAGCAGGTGCAGGTGAAATGTTTTAATAAAACAACAAAACCAAGAACACAACACTAACATAAGGCAGTGCGCCGAGACACAAGAATAATGGTTAGTACTCTGGCGAAGTTGTACTCCGGAGGGGAGGAGCAGACATGACTGTATCAAACCACGCTACTGCCACCTTCTGGTTTGGAGTGGCTGATGACTTCAAGATCTCTGCTGTGTCAACACAAAAGAGATTGACTGCC
The DNA here is from genome assembly GCF_021184085.1 of Oncorhynchus gorbuscha. Taxonomy (NCBI): domain Eukaryota; kingdom Metazoa; phylum Chordata; class Actinopteri; order Salmoniformes; family Salmonidae; genus Oncorhynchus; species Oncorhynchus gorbuscha. The sequence continues at coordinate 15,454,084 of NC_060198.1, forward strand.
GACACTGTTCAGGTGCTACTCACTGGGCCCACAACTTCACCGTGGAAACGTAGGTAGTATTTGGTTGAGACGTTGATCGATGAGATTTCAACTTTTATTCACCCAGTCAAAAACATAGACAGGAGTTTGTTGAATTCCCAATGTGTTATCACTATGCTTTCAACCATCTAAAAGCACAATCACATTCCAATGGAAAAACAGTGTCTGATTTTTGGTTTAGCACAATCACATTCCAATGGAAAAACAGTGTCTGATTTTTGGTTTAGTTCTCATCTAAATGTGTTATTATTGTGCTTTCAACCGTTTAAAAGCACAACAATGTTGAAATGGGAATACAATTTCAAATATTTTGTATTTATACAACAATTTACCGTGTTATCACTGTGCTTCATGTTATTGCACAACCAAATGACCTGGATTGCAGTTGAGATAACATTCAAAGTACATAGTGCAAGTGAGTAGTACTGTTCGCACAGATTATTATAACAATTGTGAAGAACTCCACAGACCTGCAACCTTTGAATGCCATCTTGAGCTTGCACATTTTCTATGATTGCATAAGACATTTAGTAACGATAACCTCAAAATGTGGCCATGGATGTGTTACTAATTTCAAGGTTAAATAAATACTGTTACATTAATTTGTAAGATAGGCTTAACTTTAGTCTTTATTGTATTACAAAAGTAATATAGAATGCTGTTTGGTTGACAACGCAACCAACTATCAACATTTAAAGAAGATGTGCTTGGATATTTGCATCTGAGCCACTGGCTTAATCCCATTCTTTACCTTAGATCTTGGTTGAGATGGAGTTTTGAATCCAGCATATCAATAATTCATTTGTAGTCAAACTGAAATTAAAGCCAGACTAAGTGTCACCTGTCTTTGTGATTGTCCCTGGTGTATTTAACCCTGTGTTTCCTGTCTCTGTGCCAGTAAGTATTTTTTTGCAAAGTCAACCAGCTTTTCTCCTAGCTCCTATTTTTCTCAGTCTCTGTTTATTCCTAGCCCTCCTGGTTTTGACCCTTGCCTGCCCTGACGCCGAATCCACCTGCCTGACCACTCTGCCTGTCCTCGAGCCTGCCTGTCCCCTGGTACTGTTGGGACTCTGACCTGGTTTATGAACTCTTGCCTGTCCCCGACCTGCCTTTTGCTCAACCATCTGCCTTGTGCCCTTATATTAAGTCAGTGGCACAAATCTCTCCAATGCAGAAAAAAATGGACTAGTAAAAGTGTACTACTTTTGTGAAAAAAATGTATCCTAAATGTATTATTTTTACCACCTTTTTCGTGATATCCAATTGGTAGTTACAGTCTTGTCCCGTCGCTGCAACTCCAGTACGAACATGGGAAGGTCCAGAGCCATGTGTCCACCGAAACACAACCTGCCAAGCCGCACTGCTTCTTGACACACTGCTCGCTTAACCCAGAAGCACCACTGTGTCGGGGAAATATAATACAGCTGGCGACCGAAGTCAGCATGCACGCACCTGGCTGCAACAAGGAGTTGCTAGAGCATGATGGGACAAGGACATCCCAGCCGGCCAAACCATCCCCTAACCTGGATGACACTGGGCCAAGTGTACACCATCTCATGGGTCTCCCGGTCACGGCCAGCTGCGACACAGCCCGGGATTGAACCCGGATCTGTAGTGATGCCTCTAGCACTGCGATGCAAAGTCTTATAGTCCTCTGCGCCACTCCGGAGGCATAGGTTAGTGTTTAACAGCATTTGTATCTTGAGTCTGATTATTATCTGTACAAAAGTTAATATGATAATACTTGTGGAATATGAAAATACCTGCTTGATATGTTTTCCAGTTTCTTGAAATACTTTGCAAATGCAATTGATTTCTACGTGTAAATTGAAATGGTCTATTCATTCCTTTTATATTTTAGTAGATGCTCTTATCCAGAGCAATTTACAGCAGTCAGTACATAAATGTTTCTACTGGTCCCCGGTGGGAATTGAACCCAAAACTCTAGCATTGAACTTGAAATTATGCTGAAGAACATGGCTGACGTTTTACATTCTCCCAAACAATTGTGCTATTTTGTTATTTTTGGGGGTATTTTGTGTAACTTGTTTTTTAACTTATTGTGTACATAATAATAATAATAAATGCCATTTAGCAGACGCTTTTATCCAAAGCGACTTACAGTCATGTGTGCATACATTCTACGTATGGGTGGTCCCGGGAATCGAACCCACTACCCTGGCGTTACAAGCGCCATGCTCTACATAATGTTGCTGCAACCGTCTCTTATGTCCGAAAATATCTTCTGGACATCAGAAAAGCGATTACTCACCATGGACTGGAAGGAACGTTTTACTTTAATGAGTCCGACGAGAAGGATATCCTGCTTTCACTGGAAAAGGTCCAAATCCATGCCTTTTGCGTGAAGAAAATACGCCAGAAAAGGGGGCGCAGATCGGGGATCTTTCTGAGAATTCGGATGTGAGCGAGTAAACTCCCAAATCTTTCCATTCTTCTTGCAAACGTGCAATAATTGGAAAATAAAATTGATGACATACTTTTAAGATGATCCTACCAACAGGACATTAAAAACTGTAACATATTATGTTTCCCTAAGACGTGGCTGAACGAAGATACGGACAACATAAAGCTAGCGGGATTTTCCATGCACCGGCTGAACAGAGGCGCTACCTCTGGTAAGACAAGGGTTGTGGGTGTGTGTCTTTTTGTCAATAACAGCTTGGGCGCAATGTCTAATATTAAAGAAGTCTCGAGGTATTGCTTGCCTGAGGTAGAGTACCTCATGATAAGCTGCAGACCACATTATCTACCAAGAGAGTTCTCATCTGTATTATTCATAACTGTCTATTTACCACCACAAAATGAAGCTGGCACTGAGACCGCTCTCAACCAGCTCTATAAGGCCATAAGCAAACAAGAAAATGCTCCTAGTGGCCGGGGACTTTAATGCAGACAAACTTAAATCAGTTTTACCAAATTTTTATTAGTGCAACCAGGGGGGGAAAAAATCCTAGACCACCTTTATTCCACACACAGATATGCATACAAAGCTCTCCCCCACCCTCCATTTGGTATATAGGCCATAATTCTATCCTCCTCATTCCTGCTTACAAGCAAAAACTAAAGCAGGAGGTACCAATGACTCGCTCAATACGGAAGTGGTCAGATGACGCGGATGCTACACTAAAGGACTGTTTTGCTAGCACATCCAATGGCATTGGGGAATACACCACCTCAGTCATCATCTTCATCAATAAGTGCATTGATGAAGTCATCCCCACAGTGGCTGTACGTACATATCCCAACCAGAAGCCAAGGATTACAGGCAACATCCGCATTGAGCTAAAGGCTAGAGCTGCCACTTTCAAGGAGCGGGAGACTAATCTGGATGCTTATAAGAAATCCCGCTATGCCCTCAGATGAACCATCAAACAAGCAAAGCGTCTATACAGGATTAAGATTGAATCGTACTACACCGGCTCTGACGCTCGAAGGATGTGGTAAGGAACTGGGCAACTGAACTGTCAAATTGACTGTCAATTGAAAATGTTACTTGCAATGAATACATTTACTTGGAATAAAAGACATGTGCTGCATACTTACCAACTTCACAGCCAATGTCTGCAAGAAAACACATCTTTATACAAATTAAAAACAATGTTACAACTGGTTATTAGGGTTATTTACAATAACATACAATTTACCACAAGATACAGTGAGGTGGGGAGCCGGCCAAACAGTGAAAACAAGGGTGGGGAAAACATGAGACAAAAGTGATGAGAACACCTCACTCGTGTCGTCTTGTCCAGTGACTGGACTTACCTGTCCCTGTTCCTCCAGTCCGACGCAAGCCACTTGTGAGAACATTTGATGGATTAGTACAGTGTTATGAAGAGGAGATATACACTTTTCAACCGTTTTTGAAAGTATAGCCTACCTTAAGCTGGTCCCCTTCCGACTCAGAGCACAGAGAATCAGACTGATCCGAACTTACTGGCTCTGGTGGATTGGATACCTCCTGGGTGGCTTGGGCGGTTGACAGCCCGAAAGTCATTTGGAGAGGTAAATTGAAGATGTACATTTTTATGAGCTCAGCATAACTAACATTTCTTGCTTTCTCAAAAGTCAACCACAGCTTAGCATACTTTGTCTCACGGGCTTCACCGAAGTGTAGGGCGTCAGGGCTTTCAGTGGTCGACCGTCCAACTGCTCCAACTGGAGAATATCGTTGGCTTCCACCCAGGTGTTAGGAAAACTATAACTAGTTTCTGGATATTTGGGGTGCAAATTCAAATAGTTTTCTGAGATTTTTTATATTCACCTTAGCGGATGTTGACCCCAGCTAGGAGCGAAAGAGCAACGAGATTTCCCAGGTCTCGCCTTCCTTTCATCCTTCTTCCAAACCAAGTCATTTGCACGGATGTCGAAGCACCTGGTCCCCTTCTTGATTCTCCTCTGGTAGCTCTCCTTCTGCTTATCCTGTGCCTGGTTGATGTTCAGTCTCAGCGTGATTGATAACAGAAATATGCAAACATATATATTTCATATTATTACAAATACCTCTCTTACATCTTCTGGGGGGTCAAATAAAGTAACCATTTAAAAAACAATTTATCAATGCAAAATTTAAATCGTGACACACTCACCGATCATGTGCCAGCCATGGTGAAACAACTTTGATGGGCTTCAACTCCGGAGCCACAGTCTTCACCCTCTCAAACTTCTGTCAGGTTAGACAGGTACTGACCTATAAACACAAAGTGACACATTGAAACACTGTGTGCACTCTGATATGACATTCATCGAATTCATAATCATTTCAGACATAATAGCTTGTGATTGATAAACAAAAGGTTATTTGACTTTCCCAGCTGTCCACATCCTTGACAATCCCACGCCAGAAGAAGCGTAGGCTGATTTTGGCAATCATGCGCTTCACTCCGTAATGTCCAGCATGCATCTGTCAGCGCCGCCTCCTTTTCCTCCTTAGCGAAAATGAACCTCCTGTGCGGCTGTGCAGCCTTCCCCTGTAGGTATATGTGATTGCCTAACAAGTTGGAAGACAAGAGTCATTGAAATACTAAAGGCTAAGTCAAGTTGCACTGCTGTCTTTCTCTCACTCTCCATCTCTCTCCGTCTTTCACTCTCTTCCCACCTTTCTCTCCCTGTCACTTTCTTTCTCACTTTCTTCCTCACTCTCTTTCTGTATGTGTCTCTCTCTGTCTAGCGAAGACACCTATATAAGGCCAGTTGGAGTTACCATAATTGCTTAGACCTATCCATTTGATTGATCAGGGTTAACATACGTCAATTTGACAGACATATAACTAAATGTATAACTAGTGACGTGTAGATGAGCAAATAACGTAAGCTAGATGGAAAATGACCGTACATAAATCCTTCCAGTGATATAACAGTAACAGTAAGTTAATGCAAATGAACTGCTCAACTGTACCCTGAATTGTGAATTTCTCTGCTCCCCCATGAATGTTGCGTCTCTTGTCGAGATCAGTGGTGCCTTCGTAGTACTTCGCCTGGTTGGAAAGATAAAAGATAATCAAACAGAAAATACAAACAGAAAGCAGCTACAATAACAGTTAGCTTGCTAGATAACATTAGTTTAAATCAAACTCTCTGGCTGAGGTAAATCAATAGCTAGCAATGTCAATATAAAATCAATCTAAAAATCTATCTTAAATTATTTATTTCTATTTAACAATATGTTCCTATATAAAAGCAAATACAGTTGAATTTGGAAGCTTACATACACCTTAACCAAATACATTTAAACTCAGTTTCACAATTCCTGACATTTAATGCTAGTAACAATTCCCTGTCAGTTAGAATCACCATTTTACTTTAAGAATGTGAAATGTCAGAATAATAGTAGAGAATTATTTTTTTCCAGCTTCTATTTCTTTCATTACATTCCCAGTGGGTCAGAAGTTTACATACACTCAATTAGAATTTGGTTTGCCTTTAAATTGTTTAACTTTGGTCAAACTTTTCAGGTAGTCTTCCACAATAAGTTGGGTGAATTTTGGCCCATTCTTCCTGACGGAGCTGGTGTAACTGAGTCAGGCTTGTAGGCCTCCTTGCTCGCACACACTTTTTCAGTTCTGCCCACAAATGTTCTATGGGACTGAGGTCAGGGCTTTGTGATGGCCACTCCAATACCTTGACTTTGCTGTCCTTAAGCCATTTTGCCACAACTTTGGAAGTATGCTTGGGGTCATTGTCCGTTTGGAAGACCCATTTGTGACCAAGCTTCAACTTCCTGACTGATGTCTTGAGATGTTGCTTCAATATATCCACATAATTTTCCTCCTCGTGGTGCCATCTATTTTGTGAAGTGCACCAGTCCCTCCTGCAGCAAAGCAACCCCACAACATGATGCTGCCACCCCCGTGCTTCATGGTTGGGATGGTGTTCTTCGGCTTGCAAGCATCCACCTTTTTCCTCCAAACATAACGATGGTCATGATGGCCAAACAGTTCTACTTTTGTTTCATCAGACCAGACGACATTTCTCCAAAAAGTACGATCTTTGTCCCCAGTTGCAAATGGTAGTCTGTCTTTTTTTATGTCAGTTTTGGAGCAGTGGCTTCTTCCTTGCTGAGCGGCCTTTCAGGTTATGTCGATATAGGACTTGTTTTACTGTGGATATAGATACTTTTGTACCTGTTTCCTCTAGCATCTTCACAAGGTCCTTTGCTGATGTTCTGGGGTTGATTTGTACTTTTCGCACCAAAGTACGTGGGTCAAACCAAAACAAAACAGGAGATAGCTGCAAGTTGCGGCTGGTGAGGAGCAACTGCAGAAAATGTAAGTAGACTGTAGTTGGAACTTCATGATCTTTGATCACATGGCTGTTTTAATGTTCATGCAGTCAACATGTAGGCGAAAGTCTCCAATTTTTATCCCCATAATGCACAAACTTTGAAAAGCAGGCCACTCAAACGCCCCCAGTGCCGAGGAGAGATTTCTTCATGGATCTTTCTGGAGAGGAGACTATAGAGGTCCCTCCATAAATTACTTAAAATCTGAGTGGTTATTATTGATCTGAGAGCAATAATCAGTTTGGTAAAGGCGAAAGCATTTAGAAGCTTTAAGAAACAATTTTATATAAAAATGTTCAGCATCTAGAAGGCAAATAACAATAACTATCTGCACGAAACGTTCGTCTGCATTTTTCGTCAACATTTTTGGGGGTTCTGGAGATTCAACCTCAATCATAAGAGTTACAGATGCAGGTAAGGGGAAGGGAGGACATAAACTCAGAGGTTCACATTTTTAATCCAAATCACATGGTTTTAGTAATTATTATTTTACTCAAGAAAACTTGATAAGAAAATACAATTCGTTGTAATTAACATAAACACAAAACCAATAGTTTTAACAATGGTATGGATTACAAAATACATGCAAGCATGCTGAAAGATCTAGTTTGAATGATCATTCCAATATCTGATCCTCACAGAAGCTGACACAGATTATAAGGCATTAAATGGTGGGTTACACATTGTTGAAAAACGACTCATCGGATGAATTACTGAAATGAAGTTGAATTGTTACAGAATAAGATCTATAGCTGTCTGACAGAACTAGATCTCTCTTGTGGAGACTGTGGGTAGCTCCTCGCTGCTCCTCAGGCGCACTCCAAGGCGGTAGGGCTTTGGAGACTGTGTCCCACCAAAGATGAGGCTGAAATCTGGCACACCTCCATCCTCAGGCCAGACGAATCGGTAACGCCGAAGCAATGTCACTAGAACCAGGAAGAGCTCCATACGTGCTAACCCCTCCCCCAGACACACACGAGATCCTAGGGAACACACACACGGCTATCAATGAGAACAACACTTCACTCATACCTTCATATGCATGCATATGGCATTTTAGGTCAACATTATTATCCTGTCTTAGTATAATTTATAAGCCATAGATATTGACGCATTTGGCAAAAAGGCACCTGCAGAGAATGGCAGAAAGGCTTCTGGTTTCACAAACTCTCCGACCTCGTTGAGGAAGTTTTCAGGGTTGAACTCGTGAGGGAATTTCCACTGGCCCTCTTCATGCAGCACTGAAGACAGGTTAGGAATCACCATAGTGCCCTGGAACAGATGAGGGATTAAGGGTGCGGTGGAGAGGTACACTAAAGACTGACACAGCACCCATCATGACATCACTCCCTCTAGCCCAGGCGACCTTTATAGTTCTAAGGTCAACAACAGGCAGCGTATCAGTCGTCATGGTAATGCTCACCTGGGGCAGCTGGTAGCTGTTTATTTGTGTGTTGCTGCAGGTAGTATGGAACACGCTAAGAGGAACGGTGTCACTCATGCGCTGTGCCTCGTGGATCGTGGCTTGAACATACGGCATGGCATGTCTGTCCTCAAACGAAGCGTCTGCACGTCCCTCAAGAACCTCGGCGATCTCTCGGTGACAGCGATCTGGGACAAACACACACTCTTTGGCCGGGTTTTCCATCCGATCAAGTTTTGTAGGATGTTTAATATTTACAGCTAATTTCCTATTTAGCCAACATATGCATCGTTTACCGTGAATGCGGAACCATTGTCTACAAGCGCCATCGAATTGAATGAAATGTCTGCCAGTGTGTGTGTTGTGTATGTATTTCCTCACCCTGTACATGCTGGTTGGTCATCAGGTATAGCATGGCAGAGCGGAGGGTGTTGGAAGTCGTGTCTGTCCCAGCAATGAACAGGTCAAGTAGTAGAAACACCATCTGAGCATCATTAAATGTGGAGCCTCCATCAGCTGTCTGAAACACACAAACACATACACGCACGCAGACACCAAAGGCATCTACATTAAATTCTGCATTCCACCCTGCTCCATCCTGTAGAGTATGTCCTCCTTTTCTACCAGCCCAATGGAAATGTTTGCCCCGTTCACGGAAGTCATTCCAAAGACTAAAAATGGGACCCAATGCCTCTCTGATTGGCAAATGGATTCAGTGTAAAGTCCTGCAACAGACTAGTGTCCTATTCAGGGGTGTACTTCTACATCAAGCTTCTTAATGCTACAGAAACAGGAGATAGGCACCTGCCCTATGGACCATTCAGGCTTACTTGTACAAGGCTACTTACTTTATGTCTTATCTTCTTTATTTTACTTCTAGAACCATACTTCTATTGTTCTCCTACCTTGTCAATCTGGTCCAGGTAGCAGTCAAGGAGGTCTCTGGGCTCTCCTGCGACCCTTGAATGTTTGTGCTTGGTCACAACCTTCTTGATATGTTCTTTCATTTGATCAAATTTGTGGAAAACGTTCCTGAATGGCAAAGGGAGGGGCCTCAAGACTGGTATGATTTCATAGAGCTACAAAAGATAGATGGGAGGAAATGGAGGTAAAACAGAGGGGAATGTGGATCAGCGTGTCATGTCTAGCACAGAGAGGTCAGTGATGATCATGTAACTCTTATAAAAAAAAGTTTCCATCTAGAATCTAAATGGATTATTTTCGCTGTCCCCATTGGAGAACACTTTTGGGTTCAGTGTAGAACCCTTTCCACAGAAGGTTCTATCTGGAAACCAAAAGGGTTCTACCTGGGGACAGCCGAAGAACCATTTTGGAACACTTTTTCAGTAAGCACGGAGGGCTTAGACTGTACCATGGCCCAAGGTCCAATAGCTTCCTTGGTAAACTCCTCTAATCTCTGGATGAGGGTGAGGATGACCGGGTCGTCATATTCAAACCTCTCTCCAAAAATCAGTGAGCAGATGATGTTAGACGCAGCCAGATGGAAGAGGTGCTGAGGATCCATCGAACCGCCTACCAGGGCACAGCAACGATCACCACACGAGGCAATACACACGGACAAGGTAAGAACAACGATCACAGAGCTACTGAATTGAACACACTGACAGGATAGATAAAGTAACAATCCCCACAGTCTTTATACCTAATGTTTAAAGAAGTATAGTAAATATAGTCATACTGGGAGTATTACTGAGAGTATCTTATTTCTGTGAAGTTTGTGTGGTTTATGGAAGTTTGTTACAACAACAAGGGGTTAATAGTGTAATGGTTTGATACAGTATTTGGAGGAGCTTTGGGGTGGATACTAAGCGCTGATAATGACATGAATATCTACAGTGATGACTGTGATTACTAGGACGTTGTGTGTGTGAGACTGTACCAGCACTGCTCTCCAGCTCAGTGCAGATGTGGGACACCTCCTCCAGGATGCGCTCTTCCATGGAGCGTTTGCCCAGACCAAAGTTTTTCAGCGTGGTCAGTGCAAAGCGCCGGTGGTCCCTCCAGCTGGAGCCATAATTGGCCATGACGATCCCTGATCGGCACACACACACATACAAACAAACACACACGGAGCGTAAGTGGGTCGGACTCACGGTCTCATGCCTGCGACTTTAAAATCAGTGTCACCCTCAGCCCGGGGGGGGATTTCCTATTGGGCTAATTCTTAAGACGTTGGTTTCTCCTGTGGGAGACCAGGGCTCAGATACTGCCAGTGGCACATACACACACATAGTTCCCTTATTATAATACATATTATAAAAGGGGTTGAGAAAGTTCTACCTTTGCTTTTGAAGAGGTGGCTGACCATCATATGGGTTGGTCGTCCAGCATAATCCGCTGCGCGTGTCACCAGTGCCTCACGAACCACCTCCAGGCCATTCAGAACCACTGCAGGCCGTGAGCCGATGTACAGACTGAACACGTTACCATAGCGCCTCTTCAGCTGAAGCACAGAAAGAGAGGGACAGCGGGAGTATTTATTGTGAGAATATAATGGGGAACTTTTCTTTTGAAATGTTATTTAAGCACGCAAGGGTTGATGGATAAGCTTTCAGTCGTGCGTTTTGGGAGTGTTTAACAGGAGTAACTCTTGGCTGACTACTATTATTTCTCCCTTTACAAGTTGTGTAGCACTCTGATATTAAACATTGAGTCCCTGGTTTCCTTTCTTTATGTGTAATAACAAAATAGCTCAACCTTATTCAGAACATGAATACACATACGGTGTTGTTAGTGTAATAAAGGATAATAAAGTTTTGCCCTTTTTTAAAATTCAATATTTTTTCCTTGTTTACAAATCCCATAGAATGTTACAGTTTAGAAATAACAGAAAGCATGGTTTTTATCCACAATTTTCACTAGGTAAGAACAAATTCTTATTTACAATGACAGCCTACCCCAGCCAAACCCAGATGACACTGGGCCGCCCTAAGGGACTCCCAATCAGAATGGATGTGATGCAGCCTGGATTCGAACCAGGGACTGCAGTGACACCTCTTGCACTGAGATGCAGTGCCTTAGACCACTGTGCCACTTATTATTTCTGCTTATTGTCAAATTAATCAATCATTGTCTTTTGTTGAAATTGTGTTATGACATTCCAACCTTGTTGAGCATTCTTTTGTCCAATTGTGGCATGAATCAACTATTGTATCTGTTGTCCTTAAACTTTAGCCTACATCACATTTAATACCCATTCAGTCAGACTGGTCTCATAGACTAGACGTAACATAGTAAATGTAGATCCGGGACTCTCAAATTAGTATGATGTTACCTCTGGTATGGTTACAAAAGACAGATGGTTACTTAAGGCAGTGGTTCCAAAACGTGTCTTATTTTTAAGAACCCTGTCCAGATTTAAATTTAGTCTTGAAGGTTGTTACAGTCCCATAGATTTTCTTGTAATTTTTTTCACTCAAATATCACATGAATACACATTCGACATGGGAAACTGTATAGAATTGCAAGAAATGTAGCTTTAAAACGGCAACATTTTCTTTGCACCCCATGACAAAATTTGTAGAATTGCAGGAAATAAGCTTTAAACCTGCAAAATCCTCTCCACCAACAAGAGGGGTGTGAACAGTTTTTTTTGTCATGAACAGTGCTGTGCCCATATAAATAGACAACATACAAATAGACAAATTCACAACATATTGTTCATTTTTGCAAATTCATAACATATAATACAAAATATAATCCGTAACATATCATACGAAATAGGTGATGGTCATCCATAATACACACACCATACGAAACGTAACATATCATACATACTAAATGGAGCGACTTGGATTTATTATACAGAATAATAGGAATCCGTCGACCTATATTACGAGTTGCTTGAAGAAAGCTATATCCAAAATATTAGCGTCACAAAAAAAACGTTATTTCCAGCAGCGTAATCGTAGCAGGTCTAGCGAGAGTTGGTCTAACTCTAGCCTACAAAGTCTAGCCTACTTTACCCCTTCCAGGTCTTTGAGGGGGTTGACAGGATCCAGCTGTAGCAGGTTGCCAAGGATGGGCAGGGGACGGGGTCCTGGTGGAAAGTTTTTAAGTCGGCGGACCCTGATGAAGAAGAATAGAAGGAGGATAAAGAGCCACAACAACACCACCGACCCAAGCATCGCAACTGGGCTTCAGGAATTGCATAGGCTACTTCACGATTTAAAGCTGGCTGATTTAAAGACGCCGGTTGCCACCCACACAAATTGTGGACTTTGTTTTGAACACTAGTCAACAAGGGTTTATGAGAGGGATATTTGCTGACTCTAAGTTCACAGATCTATGGCAACAGTCAATGTGGGAGGTAACCTGTCTGCCTATGGGAGACTTGTAGGTTTACAGCCTTGATTCAGGACTTGATAATATTTTTTGTTTGATTTGGTATTGGAACTGGGGGTTTATTTGCCGCCCAATATGAGGTAAAGCCAGTTTCAAATTGGATATTTGACGGATATTCGCGCTTTCAAACCTCAACAGCTTTCAAACCACTTGAGCCACAGGCTCCAAATAAGTGTCAGGATGTTGGAAAAATTGCACACGTCTTATTTTCACGATTTGGATATATTAATTCGGTTTCCAAAGCTAATAAACGTGGAAATGTGAGCAGCATTTTGTAGTCCTAGTTGAATTAGTTATGGAGCGTAAACAAAGTACAACCTTTTTTTTTTACATTTGAATGTCAATAGCTCCTTGGTCATGTTACCTACTTGACTCAAACAAGGTTCAGAATGTCCACTGACTACCCTTCTATATTGCACACCTTTGGTTTGTCAACTTTTTTACATGAATTTTTCTGACTTTCTGTGTAGCTTTTTGGTCATCTATTTTATTACCTTTATTTAACTAGGCAAGTCAGTTAAGAACTAATTCTTATTTTCAATGACGGCCTAGGAACAATTAACTGCCTGTTCAGGGGCAGAACGACCTTGTCAGCTCGGGGATTTGAACTTGCAACCTTCCGGTTACTAGTCCAACGCTCTAACCACTAGGCTACCCTGCCGCCCCAGAAGTGTGTGACATACTGACTTCAAACAAGGTTCAGAATGTACACTGACTACCCTTCTATATTTTCATGACACATGATTTTACATTAATTTTTCCAAATTTTAAATTTCAATAGCTCCTTGGTCATGTGACCTACTGACTTCAAACAAGGTTCAGAATGTGGGCCTCAGTGGGCCTACACATGGCACACCATTTAGTTTGTCAATTTTCATCTCACCCGATTTTACATTAATTTTTCAAACTTTCAAATGTCAATGGGGAGAGTGACTACATTTCAGCCGTGCGTAATTGGCTGACTCCCACCACGGCAAAGGAGGTGCAGCCTTTTTTAGGGTTTGCCAATTACTATCGGAGGTTTATCCTGGGTTTTGGTCAGGTAGCGGCTCCCATTACCTCACTGCTGAAGGGGGGCCCGGTGCGTTTGCAGTGGTTGGCTGAGACGGACAGGGCTTTTGGTCACCTAAGGGCTCTGTTTACCTCGGCTCCCGTGCTGGCACAACCGGATCCCTCTTTGGCGTTCACGGTGGAGGTGGACGCGTCCGAGGCTGGGATTGGAGCCGTGCTCTCTCAGCGCTCGGGTACGCCACCGAAGCTCCGCCCATGTGCCTTCTTCTCCACAAAGCTCAGCCCGGTGGAACGAAACTATGATGTGGGGGACCGGGAGCTGTTGGCTGTGGTGAAGGCGTTGAAGGTGTAGAGCCATTGGCTTGAGGGGGCTCAACACCCTTTTCTCATCTGAACTGACCACCGCAACCTGGAGTACATCCGGGCAGCGAGGAGACTGAATCCTCATCAGGCAAGGTGGGCCATGTTTTTTACCCGTTTTTTACCTTTCTTTCAGACCAGGTTCCCAGAATGTTAAGGCAGACGCACTGTCCCGGCTGTATGACACAGAGGAACGGCCCATGTATCCTTCCCCCATACTTCCTCCTTCTCGGTGTGCACATGGTGTAAGGCTCGTAGGCACCTGCCCAGAAGTAACCCTTACCCGTTCCACAACAGCCTTGGTCGCATCTGTTGGTCGATTTCCTCACCGATCTTCTTCCTCCCTCACAGGGTAACACCACGATCCTGGTTGTTGTGGACCGTTTTTCCAAGTCCTGCCGTCTCCTCCCTCTGCCCGGTCTCCCTACGGCACTACAGACTGCGGAGGCCTTTTTTACACACGTCTTCCGGCACTACGGAGTGCCTGAGGATATAGTGTCTGATCGGGGTCCCCAGTTCACTTTGAGGGTCTGGAGGGCGTTCATGGAACGTCGGGGGTCTCGATCAGCCTTACCTCGGGTTTTCACCCCGAGAGTAATGGGCAGGTGGAGAGAGTGAACCAGGATGTGGGTAGGTTTCTGCGGTCTTATTGTCAGGACCGGCCGGGGGAGTAGGCGGCGTTCGTGCCCTGGGCCGAGATGGCTCAGAACTCGCTCCGCCACTCCTCCACTAACCTCTCGCCCTTCCAGTGCGTACTGGGGTACCAGCCGGTTCTGGCGCCTTGGCATCAGAGTCAGACCGAGGCTCCTGTGGTGGACGACTGGTTCAGGCGTGCGGAGGAGACCTGGGACGCCTCCCATGTTCACCTCCACCGGGTATGGCTCTCGACCCAAAATTTGCCCCACCGCCAGCCCTGCCAGAGGCTGGGGCAGCGGTTTGCGGGGCCATTTAAAGTCCTGAGGTGACTGAACGAGGTTAGTTATCGGTTACAGCTTCCCCCGATTACCGTATTAACCCCTCGTTCAATGTGTCTCTCCTCAGGCCGGTAGTGGCTTGAAAAGGATCACCATTAGCTGTTGCAACAGCAGCAGCTACTCTTCCTGGGGTCTACACAAAACATGAAACATGACATAATACAGAACATCAATAGACAAGAAAAGCTCAAGGACAGAACTACATACAATGGACAATGTGAGTTGTTTTTTCAAATAAAGATGTGCCGAATACAACAGGTGTAGACCTTACAGTGAATTGCTTACTTACAAGACCTTAACCAATAATTCTTTAATAAGATTAAGAAAAAGTGTTAAATAAAAAAAATGGATAAGTAAAAAATAAAAAATAAAAGTAACATCAGTGAAACAACAATAGAGAAGCTATATACAGGGAGTACCTGTACAGAGTCAATGTGCGGGGGCACCAGTTATTCGAGGTAATTGAGGTAATATGTACATGTACAGTTGAAGTCGGAAGTTTACATACACCTTAGCCAAATACATTTAAACTCAGTTTTTCACAATTCCTGACATTTAATCCTAGTAAAAGTTCCCTGTCTTAGGTCAGTTAGGATCACCACTTTATTTTAAGAATGTGAAATGTCAGAATAATAGTAGACAGAATGATTTATTTCAGCTTTTATTTCTTTCATCACATTCCCAGTGGGTCAGAAGTTTACATACACTCAATTAGTGTTTGGTAGTGTTGCCTTTAAATTGTTTAACTTGGGTCAAACGTTTCGGGTAGCCTTCCACAAGCTTCCCACAATAAGTTGGGTGAATTTTGGCCCATTCCTCCAGAATGAGCTGGTATAACTGAGTCAGGTTTGTAGGCCTCCTTGCTCGCACACACTTTTTCTGTAACGGTTGTCTGTGGGGACCAATACGCAGGGTGGTAAGTGTCCTTATTTTTAATAAAGAAATTTAACACTAAACGAAAACAACAAAATGAACGAACGAAACCGAAACAGTTCTGTCTGGTGCAGAATGCAAACACTCAACAGAAAATAATCACCCACAACTCAAGGGTGGTTCACGGAGTCGTATGTTTCTCAATCACGGACAACGAATGACAGCTGCCTCTGATTGAGAACTGTCATGAGTTCGACCGAGGGTGTTTCCCCTTCCCGGGCGGGTGGCGCTCGGCGGTCGTCATCACCGGCCTATTAGCTGCCACTGATTGTTTTTCCTCCCCCTCCTTGTATGTTTAGTGGTAGCACCTGTTCATGTTTAATTAGTTTGTCTTTATTAGACAGCCGGCCCGCCTGGTTGTTGTGCGGGATTATTTCATTGTAACCTTCGGCTCTGTTGTAGAGGTACGTGTTTAGTGCCTAGTCGTGATTTTTTCCATTGTACTTTTTCCCCTGTGTTTGGGAACGTTACTTTTGTGAGCACCCTGTGGTGCGTTGGTGCTAGTAAAAGACGCACAGCATTGAACTCTGTCTCCTGCATTTGACTCCACACCCACGACACCCGGAGCATTACAGAATCCCGCACCTATAAGATTGATGGAGTCAGCAGGAGCAGCAGCCAACCCTCTCCCATTGATGGAGGAACGGGTTCTCCACCACACCACCGTCCTCCATCGGATCGGATCCGCGATGGATCAAGTGATGGAGGGAATGGAAAGATGGGAGAGGAGTGGTCTCCTCTCTCCACCTTCGGCACCCACGGTTCCGGACACCCCATCTCCCGACTCCAGCACCCTCCGTCTGACGCTACCGAGGGCTTATGATGGAGCGGCGGCGGGTTGCCAGGGGTTTCTGCTTCAGCTGGAGCTATACCTGGCCACCATCAGACCCACTCCCTCAGGAGCAGAGAGGGTGAGTGCCTCACGGGTCGTGCTCTGGAGTGGGCGAACGCAGTCTGGAATGGCCCAGACTCAGCGCGGGAGCACTACACAGAGTTTTCCTGCCGCTTCCGTGCCGTGTTTGATCACCCTCTAGACGGCCGAGCGGTGGGAGAACGACTATTTCATCTCAGGCAAGAGAAGAGGAGCGCCCAGGATTACGCGCTGGAGTTCCGGACCTTGGCAGCCGGATCTGGGTGGAACGACAGGGCCCTTATGGACCACTACAGGTGTAGTCTCCGAGAGGACGTCCGCCGGGAGTTAGCGTGTCGGGACACCACTCTGTCACTGGATCAGCTGATCGACATGTCCATTCGACTGGATAATCTGCTGGCTGCCCGCGGGCGTTCAGAGAGGGTTCTGTGCGTTCCACCACCCAGCCCCTCCGCTCCCATTCCCATGGAGTTGGGAGGGGCTATGCCGAGGGGTACCGGAGGAGGAGGCCTTCCCTGCACCAACTGTGGTCGGAGAGGGCACACGTCTGATCGGTGCTGGGGGGGTCCGTCTGGGAGTAGAGATGGCAGGCGGAACGCTTCTCGGTCACCCCAGGTGAGTCAGCATCAAACTCACCCAGAACCCCTTGTTGGCCACATGTTTGTCTTAATCTCTTTCCTTCACTTTTTTCCCTCTTCCCAGCATAGGGCGCTAGTCGATTCAGGCGCAGCTGGGAACTTTATGGATCGCGGACTCGCCCTTAAGTTAGGGGTTCCGCTGGTGCCGATAGATTCTCCTTTCCCCGTGCACTCCCTAGATAGCCGGCCATTAGGGTCAGGGATGGTCAGGGAGACCACGGTCCCACTGGACATGGTGACGCAGGGGAATCATAGGGAGCGTATCAGTTTTTTTTTTAATTGATTCGCCTGCGTTTCCAGTGGTGCTGGGGACTGCCTGGCTGGCCCGGCACAATCCTAAGATTTCGTGGAGACAGGGGGTTCTCCAGGGGTGGTCAGAGGAGTGTTCTGGAAGGTGTTTGGGAGTTTCCATCGGTGCCACGTCGGTGGAGAGTCCAGACCAGGGTTCCACGGTGTGCATTCCCCCCGAGTATGCCGATTTGGCAATCGCTTTCAGTAAAGTGAAAGCGACTAAATTACCACCTTATCGACCGGGAAGGGATTGTGCGATAGATCTCCAGGTGGACGCTGCGCTTCCCAAGAGTCACGTGTACCCGCTGTCCCAGGAGGAAACGTTGACAATGGAGACATATGTCACGGAGTCGCTGAGACAGGGGTACATTTGGCCCTCCATTTCACCCGTCTCCTCGAGTTTCTTTTTTGTAAGGAAAAAGGAGGGAGGTTTGCGTCCCTGTATCGATTATAGAGGTCTAAACGCCATCACAGTGGGGTATAGTTACCCTCTACCTCTCATCGCTACGGCGGTGGAATCGTTCCACGGTGCGCAGTTCTTCACAAAACTGGATCTCAGGAGCGCGTATAGTCTGGTGCGTATTCGGAAGGGAGACGAGTGGAAAACCGGTTTATCCGGGGTTTTGGCCAGATAGCGGCTCCCATTACCTCACTGCTGAAGGGGGGGCCCAGTGCGGTTGCAGTGGTCAGCAGAGGCGGACAGAGCATTCAACAAGATGAAGGCGCTGTTCACTGATGCGCCCGTGTTGGCGCATCCGGACCCCTCTCTAGCATTCATAGTGGAGGTGGACGCGTCCGAGGCTGGGGTGGGTGCCGTGCTATCACAGCGCTTGGGTATGCCACCAAAACTCCGCCCCTGCGCTTTCTTCTCAAGGAAGCTCAGCCCAGCGGAGCGTAACTATGATGTGGGGGACCGGGAGTTGCTAGCGGTGGTTAGAGCTCTGAAGGTGTGGAGACACTGGCTTGAGGGGGCTAAGCACCCTTTTCTCATCTGGACCGACCACCAGAATCTGGAGTATATTCGGTCAGCTAGGAGACTTAACCCACGTCAGGCAAGGTGGGCCATATTCTTCACCCGGTTCCGGTTTACTTTGTCTTATAGACCGGGCTCCCAGAACGTGAAGGCTGACGCACTGTCCCGCCTTTACGACACCGAGGTTGGGTCCACCGAACCTACTCCCATCCTTCCCGCCTCAAAGCTGGTAGCCCCAGTGGTATGGGAGGTGGACTCGGACATCGAGCGGGCGTTACGGGCTGAACCCGCGCCTCCTCAGTGTCCAGCGGGGCGAAGGTACGTGCCGCTTGGTGTTCGGGACAAACTGATTCGGTGGGCTCACGTCCTACCCTCCTCGGGTCACCCTGGGGTGACGAGGACAGTGGGGAGCCTTCAGGGGAGGTATTGGTGGCCTACGTTGGTTAAGGACGTTAAGGGTTATGTCTCCTCTTGCTCAGTGTGCGCTCAGAGTAAGGCTCCTAGGCACCTTCCTAGAGGGAAGCTACAACCCCTCCCCATTCCACAGCGGCCATGGTCACATCTGTCCATAGATTTCCTGACCGATCTTCCGCCGTCTCAGGGGAACACCGCGGTTCTAGTGATTGTGGATCGGTTTTCTAAGTCCTGCCGTCTCCTCCCGTTGCCCGGTATCCCTACAGCCCTGCAGACTGCGGAGGCATTATTTACCCATGTCTTTCGGCACTACGGGGTGCCGGAGGACATCGTTTCTGATCGGGGCCCCCAATTCACGTCTTGGGTATGGAGAACGGAGCGTTCATGGAACGCTAAGCGGATGGGGGTCTCTGTCAGCCTGATCTCCGGTTATCACCCGAGAGTAATGGGCAGGTGGAGAGAATGAACCAGGAGGTGGGTAGGTTTCTGCGGTCGTATTGCCAGGATCGGCCAGGGAGTGGGCACGATACATTCCCTGGGCTGAAATGGCTCAGAACTCACTACGCCACTCCTCTACTAACGTGTCCCCTTTTCAGTGTGTGTTGGGGTACCAGCCGGTCCTGGCACGCATCCGAGCCAGACCGAGGCTCCTGCGGTGGAGGAATGGGTACAGCGCTACAAGGAGACCTGGAGGGCCGTGCAGGAATCTCTACGACAAGCGAGTGGACGGCAGAAGAGGAGTGCTGACCGCCACCGCAGTGAGGCCCCCGTGTTTGTACCGGGGGACAGGGTCTGGCTCTCGACCCGAAACCTACCTCTCCGCTTGCCCTGCCGGAAGCTGGGTCCGCAGTGTGTAGGGCCCTTTAAAGTCCTGAGGAGAATAAATGAGGTGTGTTATCGATTACAACTCCCTTCCTATTATCGTATTAACCCCTCGTTTCATGTGTCTCTCCTCAGGCCGGTGGTAGCTGGTCCCCTGCAGGACAGTGAGGTACCGGAGGTCCCTCCCCCCCTCTGGACATCGAGGGGACCCCGGCGTACACGATCCGGGCCATTCTGGACTCAAGACGCCGGGTGAGGGGCCTGCAGTACCTCGTGGACTGGGAGGGGTACGGTCCGGAGGAGAGGTGCTGGGTACCGGTGGGGGACATCTTGGATCCATCCATGTTGAGGGATTTCCATCGCCTCCATCCGGATCTCCCTGCAAAGAGGTCCTCCGGGGCTTTAACCTCGATACAAACAAAAAAAACGGTGTCTGGAGACTCGATCTTGAACAGCAGGTGCTGCGGGAGCCGAACCAGACAGACTCAGACACCTGCTCGTCAGGGGATACACAATCACAGTACTGTCACGGAACGAGTCCGACTGACTCTAAGGGTGTTTCCCCTTGATTAGGGGAATAGGGGCGGGTGGCGCTGAGAGAGGGACGAAAGAACCTAATCGTCATCACCGGCCTATTAGCTGCCACTGATTGTTTTTCCTCCCCCTCCTTGTATGTTTAGTGGTAGCACCTGTTCATGTTTAATTAGTTTGTCTTTATTAGACAGCCGGCCCGCCTGGTTGTTGTGCGGGATTATTTCATTGTAACCTTCGGCTCTGTTGTAGAGGTACGTGTTTAGTGCCTAGTCGTGATTTTTTCCATTGTACTTTTTCCCCTGTGTTTGGGAACGTTACTTTTGTGAGCACCCTGTGGTGCGTTGGTGCAAGTAAAAGACGCACAGCATTGAACTCTGTCTCCTGCATTTGACTCCACACCCACGACACCCGGAGCATTACAAGAACCATACCAGGCCAAACACAGAAATACCAACTCATAGAAAAACAAACATAGACAACCCACCCAACTCACGCCCTGACCATACTAAAACAAAGCCATAACAAAAGAACTAAGGTCAGAACGTGACATTTTCAGTTCTACCCACACATTCTCTATAGGATTTAGGTCAGGGCTTTGTGATGGCCACTCTAATACCTTGACTTTGTTGTCCTTAGGCCATTTTGCCACAACTTTGGAAGTATGCTTGGGGTCATTGTCCATTTGGAAAATCCATTTGCGACCAAGCTTTTACTTCCTGTCTGATATCTGGAGATGTTGCTTCAATATATCCACATAATTTTCCTCCCTCATGATGCCATCTATTTTGTGAAGTGCACCAGCCCCTCCTGCAGCAAAGCACCCCCACAACATGATGCTGCCACCCGTGCTTCACGGTTGGGATGGTGTTCTTTAGCGTGCAAGCCTCCCCCTTTTTCCTTCAAACATAACGATGGTCATTATGGCCAAACAGTTCTATTTTTGTTTCATCAGACCAGAGGACATTTCTCCAAAAAGTATGATCTTTGTCCCCGTGTGCAGTTGCAAACAGTAGTCTGTTTTTTTAATGGCGGTTTTGGAGCAGTGGCTTCTTCCTTGCTGAGCGGCCTTTCAGGTTATGTCAATATAGGACTCGGTTTACTGTGGATATAGATACATTTGTACCTGTTTCCTCCAGCATCTTCACAAGTTCCTTTGCTGTTCTGGGATTGATTTGCACTTTTCACACCAAAGTACGTTCATATCTAGGATATAGAACGCTTCTCCTTCCTGAGCGGTATGACAGCTGTGTGGTCCCATGGTGTTTATACTTGCGTACTATTGTTTTCACAGATGAACGTGGTACCTTCAGGCATCTGGAAATTCCTCTGACACCGCCTGGTATAGAGGTCCTGGATGGCAGGAAGCTTGGCTTCAGTGATGTACTGGGCCATATGCACTACCCTCTGTAGTGCCTTGCGGTCAGAGGCTGAGCAGCTGCCATACCAGGCAGTGATGCAACCAGTCATGCTCTCAATGGTACAGCTGTAGAACCTTTTGAGAATCTGAGGACCCATGACTAATCCTTTCTGTCTCCTGTCATGCCCTCTTCAGACTGTCTTAGTGTGTTTGGACCATGATAGTTTGTTGGTGATGTAGAGACCAAGGAACTTGAAGCTCTCAACCTGCTCCACTTCAGCCCCGTCGATGAGAATGGGGGTCCTCCTTTTCCTGTAGGCCACAATCATCTTCTTTGTCTTGATCTCGTTGAGGGAGAGGTTTTTGTCCTGGCACCACACGGTCAGGTCTCTCTCTGACCTCCTCCCTATTGGCTGTCTCATCAGTGTCGGTGATCAGGCCTAGCATTTGTTGTGTCATCTGTAAACTTGATGATGGTGTTGCAGTCGTGCCTGGCCAAGCAGTCATGAGTGAACAGGGAGTACAGGAGGAGACTGAGCACGCATCCCTGAGGGGCCCCCGTGTTGAGGATCAGCGTGGCGGATGTGTTGTTACCTACCCTTACCATCTGGGTAAGGGTATATCTTCATGAATTTGAAATAGTGTACATTACACTAGCTTGTAAACTCAAAATTATATGTCTTATTCAGGTATCCATTCAAAGACAAATATTCTTTTTCTGGATGGGGGTGCAGAGGCAACCATAGATTTGATTTGATTTAGCCGATTAGCCGATGCCAATGACAACAGCTAGTCTTACTGGGGTCCGACACGTATCGAAAAATACATTACAGACAAAATACTTTACAATTTATATACAAACATGAACATGTAGTGTGTGTGTGTGTGCATCTATCAGTTACACATACATGTCATTACATACTGTTTCAGGGGTTGTATGGTGGATGGTCGGTATGTGCCTGTGAGGTTTCTGTGTTTTCTGGCTGCCAGGACCATGGACAGCAATGGGAAGTATTCCCCAGGGGCAGGACCATGGACAGCTCAGGGGAAACTGCCAGACTACAGCAGAACAGCCACACCTGTCTCCAGTTGTAATTAGAGGCTAAACAGCAGATTGAAACCAATCGGAGCCTCTACTTAACTGCGCCCTGTGTATGCATTCTTTGTCTTTCCTTTAACCCCGGCAGGTGAACGAGGAGGAGGTGGCGGAGGAGGAGGCGGCGGAGGAGGAGGAGAAGAAGAAGAGGAGGAGAAGGAGAAGGAGGAGAAGGAGAAGGAGAAGGAGGAGAAGGAGAAGAAGGAGGAGGAGAAGGAGAAGGAGAAGGAGGTTTACTGGAATACTGGAATAAAGGAACTGAAGATTTTAGCAAGGCCTGAACCCCAAAGACCAAGAGTGGAGGATCTTTGACTGGTGAAGATGGATTTGTTTGTTTGTTTGAGTTGCCGGTACCCGATTTAAAATAATAAACCGTATTAACCATTACTGTCGACTGGCGGTGTGTGTTTGTGTAAACCCTGATCAAGTCGCCGAAACTGCCACAAGTAGGTCACATGGGGGAGAGGCATTGTACCATATGTTGCTTTATTTGGTTTTTTTAAACCAGGTATGCTGTTCACTTGCACTATATACAGTGCGGCAAAAAAGTATTTACTCAGCCACCAATTGTGCAAGTTCTCCCACTTAAAATGATGAGAGAGGCCTGTAATTATCATCATAGGTACACTTCAACTATGACAGACAAAATGAGAAACAAATCCAGAAAATCACATTGTAGGATTTTTAATGAATGTATTTGCAAATTATGGTGGAAAATAAGTATTTGGTCACCTACAAACAAGAAAGATTTCTGTCTCTCAGACCTGTAACTTCTTCTTTAAGAGGCTCCTCTGTCCTCCATTCATTACCTGGTATTAATGGCACCTTTTTGACATTGTTATCAGTATAAAAGACACCTGTCCACAACCTCAAACAGTCACACTCCAAACTGCACTATGGCCAAGACCAAAGAGCTGTCAAAGGACACCAGAAACAAAATTGTAGACCTGCACCAGGCTGGGAAGACTGAATCTGCAATAGGTAAGCAGCTTGGTTTGAAGAAATCAACTGTGGGAGCAATTATTAGGAAATGGAAGACATACAAGACCACTGATAATCTCCCTCGATCTGGGGCTCCACGCAAGATCTCACCCCGTGGGGTCAAAATGATCACAAGAACAGTGAGAAAAAATCCCAGAACCACATGGGGGGACCTAGTGAATGACCTGCAGAGAGCTGGTAACAAAGTCTACCATCAGTAACACACTACGCCGCCAGGGACTCAAATCCTGCAGTGCCAGACGTGTCCCCCTGCTTAAGCCAGTATATGTCCAGGCCCGTCTGAAGTTTGCAAGAGAGCATTTGGATGATCCAGAAGAAGATTGGGAGAAGGTCAGATGAAACCAAAATATAACATTTTGGTAAAAATTCAACTCGTCGTGTTTGGAGGACAAAGAACACCATACCTACTGTGAAGCAGGGGGGTGGAAACATCATGCTTTGGGGCTGTTTTTCTGCAAAGGGACCAGGACAACTGATCTGTGTAAAGGAAAGAATGAATTTATTTTATTTTATTTCACCTTTATTTAACCAGGTAAGCAAGTTGAGAACAAGTTCTCATTTACAATTGCGACCTGGCCAAGATAAAGCAAAGCAGTTCGACACATACAACGACACAGAGTTACACATGGAGTAAAACAAACATACAGTCAATAATACAGTATAAACAAGTCTATATACGATGTGAGCAAATGAGGTGAGATAAGGGAGATAAAGGCAAAAAAGGCAATGGTGGCAAAGTAAATACAATATAGCAAGTAAAACACTGGAATGGTAGATTTGCAATGGAAGAATGTGCAAGGTAGAAATACAAATAATGGGGTGCAAAGGAGCAAAATTAATTAATTAATTGAATACTGTAGGGAAAGAGGTAGTTGTTTGGGCTAAATTATAGGTGGGCTATGTACAGGTGCAGTAATCTGTGAGCTGCTCTGACAGTTGGTGCTTAAAGCTAGTGAGGGAGATAAGTGTTTCCAGTTTCAGAGATTTTTGTAGTTCGTTCCAGTCATTGGCAGCAGAGAACTGGAAGGAGAGGCGGCCAAAGAAAGAATTTGTTTTGGGGGTGACTAGAGAGATATACCTGCTGGAGCGTGTGCTACAGGTGGGAGATGCTATGGTGACCAGTGAGCTGAGATAAGGGGGGACTTTATCTAGCAGGGTCTTGTAGATGACATGGAGCCAGTGGGTTTGGCGACGAGTATGAAGTGAGGGCGAGCCAACGAGAGCGTACAGGTCGCAATGGTGGTTAGTATATGGGGCTTTGGTGACAAAACGGATTGCACTGTGATAGACTGCATCCAATTTGTTGAGTAGGGTATTGGAGGCTATTTTGTAAATGACATCGCCAAAGTCGAGGATTGGTAGGATGGTCAGTTTTACAAGGGTATGTTTGGCAGCATGAGTGAAGGATGCTTTGTTGCGAAATAGGAAGCCAATTCTAGATTTAACTTTGGATTGGAGATGTTTGATATGGGTCTGGAAGGAGAGTTTACAGTCTAACCAGACACCTAAGTATTTGTAGTTGTCCACGTATTCTAAGTCAGAGCCGTCCAGAGCAGTGATGTTGGACAGGCGGGCAGGTGCAGGTAGCGATCGGTTGAAGAGCATGCATTTAGTTTGACTTGTATTTAAGAGCAATTGGAGGCCACGGAAGGAGAGTTGTATGGCATTGAAGCTTGCCTGGAGGGTTGTTAACACAGTGTCCAAAGAAGGGCCAGAAGTATACAGAAGTCCAGAGTTAGCGGTAGAAATCCAGGGAGAGAAAAATAGGTCCGGTATGTTCCGGTCCGAGCCGCGCCGTACAAAACTGGCGATAGGTTTTCGAGCTAAAGGATAGCTGATGATCACAAACCGTGGTTAGCTGAATACTAACGATTAGCCAGTAAAGAAGCTAACTAGCTTCTGATTAGCTTCTGAATGGGGCCATGTATCGTGAGATTTTGAGTGAAAACCTCCTTCCATCAGCAAGGGCATTGAAGATGAAACGTGGCTGGGTCTTTCAGCATGACAATGATCCCAAACACACCGCCCGGGCAACGAAGGAGTGGCTTCGTAAGAAGCATTTCAAGGTCCTGGAGTGGCCTAGCCAGTCTCCAGATCTCAACCCCATAGAAAATCTTCGGAGGGAGTTGAAAGTCCGTGTTGCCCAGCAACAGCCCCAAAACATCACTGCTCCCCAAGAGGAGATCTGCATGGAGGAATGGACCAAAATACCAGCAACAGTGTGTGAAAACCTTGTGAAGACTTACAGAAAACGTTTGACCTCTGTCATTGCCAACAAAGGGTATATAACAAAGTATTGAGATAAACTTTTGTTATTGACCAAATACTTATTTTCCACCATAATTTGCAAATAAATTCATAAAAAATCTTACAATGTGATTTTCTGGATTTTTTTTCTCATTTTGTCTGTCATAGTTGAAGTGTACCTCTTTTTAAGTGGGAGAACTTGCACAATTGGTGGCTGACTAAATACTTTTTTTGCCCCACTGTAAGATGTAAGGGAGTTCCACTCATGGTTCTGTATAATACTATATGTTTCCTTGTATTTGTTCTGGACCTGGGGACTGTGAAAAGACCCCTGGGGGGGTGTGTCTGTCAGTGCGGTGTGTAAGTTGACTATGTAAACAATTTTGAATTTCCAACACGTTCATGTTTCTGATAGTAACAAGTGATGTAGTCAGTCCTTCCTTAACTCTCAGCCAAGAGAGACTGGCATGCATAGTATTAATATTAGCCCTTTGATCACAATGAAGAGCAAGATGTGCCACTTTTCTTTTTTTTGCAACACTTGGCCATATAACTGGACAATAAAGATAAGCTCAAATTAGTGCCTGCAGGACCTGCTTTGTGTGGTGTCAAAAAAGCAGAGTATCTCTTTGTGACAGACCTCTCCCCATTTTTTTCAACCATTGACTATATGTTTTGACCATGACAGTTAAGGTAACACCAATTAGTTTAGTCCCAACTTGTTCAACAGCCACACCATTCATTACCAGATTCAGCTGATGTCTAGAACTTGATTTGTACCAAATACAATGCTCTTAGTTTTAGAGATGAGATGGATCAGTTTACTACAGTTTACTACTGGCCACCCAAACAGACTGCAACTCTTAAGGGTTTTGGCGACTTCATTAGCTATGGTATCTGATGCGTATATGGTTGAATCATCAGAATACATGGACACATGCTTTGTTTAATGCCAGTGGCAAGTCATTGGTACAAATAGAAAAGAGTAGAGGGCCTAGAGAACTGCACTGCAGTACATAGGATTCAACTCTGAGGAGAACCCCAGTTTTCATAGTGACAGTGGCCTACAGGTCAAGTGTTTGGTCTCCAACAGCCTGAACACAGACCCAATCTCTTGGCTCCAAAGTCAGAGCCGCTGACCGGTGCAAGTCCAAAGTCCTCTGGGAGTGCATCCTGTGTGCCGACCCCAGAAACGCCTCTGCAATCAGGATGATCCTGAAGAAGGTTGGTTGTCAAGGCTCATCTCAGAAGGCTGTCAGGCCCCAAGTTGACCAAGCAGGCCTTGCAGTGTCCAGACCTGTCCCAGAGTGCTGTGGAGGCCAGTGCCAATGCCAGTCAGGTTTCTGGGTACCTTTGCTGCCCCCTGACATGGGAGCGTATAGTCATTCCGTCAATCAGGAAGTGAGCCAGCTCAAGAGACCTCAACTGTCATTCCCCGAGCTAAATATATGCAACATGTGGAGGCCGGTGTCTGCGTACCTTTCCTGGAGGCTGCTGAGGGATATTCTCAATCAGGAACTGAGAAAGTCCAAGAGGACTAAACTGAAGCAGCAGCTAGAGGCCCGCTGATATGTCAGAAGGGGTTTGGCAGCAGCTGCAAAGAGCATATAGCCAGAGTGAAGTAGGAGACCCCAGATTGCAAGAAAAAGGAGGGAGCATAGTCACTGATATTCACTCATTCATATGCCCACATCAGGGTTGGGGTCAATTCCATTTCAATTCAGTCAAATCAGAAAGTAAGCTGAAATCCCAGTTTCCATTAAAACAATTGATTTTAAACGAGGCATTGAGGAATATTGGAACGGGAAGTGGAAGGTCAGTTTACTTCCTAAATTGAGAGAATTGAAAAGGAATTGACTCCAACCCTGGCACACACACACACACACACACACACACACACACACACACACACACACACACACACACACACACACACACACACACACACACACACACACACACACACACACACACACACACACACACACACACACACACACACACACACACACACACACACACACACACGAATGCCTCTTGATGATGGCTGCATCATAGATATTTTCTTAAATATTTGAATAAGTAAACATCTGTCAGTAAAGCCTGCACTGTACATCAAACTGACCAGGCCCTGATAGGAATAGAGAGGGTGGTACAACACTACCTCTGAATGTAGTAACTGCATGTGTAAAACAGGTGCATGTAGTTTCATTTCAATCAAAAAAGCAAATACATCACACACAAAAAGAGATGATGAAATGCTCCTCATTCATTCAAATGGATTGTTAAAGACTCTTTGACATCACATTTCAGACAGCAGGTGGCAGTGTCTTCGAATGGAAAAGAAAGTAACAAAAATAAGGCAATTACAAGCAATAAAATATGTTTCTAGTACCTTCATATTTTCTCTCCTTTGTTATTAATTTGCTTAACTAGTTCATCTGGTTTGGAAAAAGAAAATGGCGACCTGCCATTGCAACACTACAATATGTTGCCCACATATTATATAGTTATTTTGCAACCGTTTGCAATTGTTCACAATCTGTTACTTAACTTGGAACAAAATGTGGGTTGAAGGTGAACACAGGCAACACTTTTCTGCTGTTAAATATATTGGCATGACGCTCTACTCAACAGTGTTGTTGTTAACATTTCAATATTCCGCGGACTCTCTTCTCCAGAGCGATTCACAGGAGTAATTAGGGTTAAGTGTCTTGCTCAAGCGCTCATCGACAGATATTTCACCCAGACGGCTCGGGGATTCGAAGCAGCAATCTTTAGGTTACCGGCCCAACGCGCTTAACATCTAGGCTACCTGCCGCTGTAGTTGCTGTAGTTTGGTAAATTACACATTTAAAACTGTTTAACCACCAGTATGTTGTTGGACAAACATTACAGAATGATTTTTTATATATAATGATCTGTAATTCTGCACCCAAAATCATCCCTCATAAATTGCTTAAATATGTGGTTATCAATTCATGAAAAAACAAGGTTCCGTTTGTTTGGTGAAAGACTGCGAGTAAAGACAAAGGGACTTAAATCTACTTTTTCATGGTTATGTTATCTAGTATATCTAGAAGAGAGAAGGTTAAACCGTCCGGACAAATGCATGATTGTGAAGAATGGAAAGCGGTATGTGAGGCAGGCAATCCCGCGCAAGTGTCCCATGCCTATTTCTCCGCCTTCTCCAACTCCACCCTCCCTTTATATGGGCTTTTACTACTGCCGATTCATTCCGTTATTGTGCGCCCTGAGGTGTACGCCGCATCGGAACCGCTTTGGCAAACTGTGTAGTCAAGCCTATAGGTCAAAACTAATAAAAGTTCTGGGCATAGACGTATTTAAATATGGATCTTCATCAACGAGGTTGGTTAGGATGGGCAACTATTTTTGCCATTGCGTTATCAGTGAACGGTTTGAGCAAACGCGACATGTTTGATTATGGAGAGCAAGCTGGAGACCAACTGTTGGAGCAAGGGACCGACCAAACTCAACAACTTATTTTGAATCAGTCAATGTTCTTCTTCGATGGCACATATGACACTGTTTATGTGAGTAGAATGATGTTTTATATGCACATGCGCAAATAGTAGCTTAATTATGCACGAGAATAGCTGCAAAATATATCAATGGAAAAAATGCACAGCCATCAATTATGATATTCACATGCACGTTGTCTGTTGCCCTTCCTATGGATTCATTGTGATAGGCGATTTTATCCATGAAAGATAGAATGTAATTGTTTTGTTAGCTATGTTCTCAATTAGTTAACCACCTCATGCATATGCCACAATCACATCATTGAAAATCTGTTCACAAAGTAAAGTACTCTTTGATGATAATCAATTAGCATAAATTACTCAAATGCCATGAATTGGGGTGATGAAAGGCCATGTGGAATGTTGCTGGGAGGGTTTGGAATGTCAGTCAATTCGTTATGTGACTGATAAGGCTATCAACACCCACCTTCATAAACGTGGCTCTGTGCCTCCTTATACTGTAGAATATCACATACCAACAAATCATGTGATGATGATTGATAGAGAATGATACATTCATTGGTCCACATATGTATTTAGTTTAGAATGTTTCATATCATCCCAAGCACCTGAAAGTTGCCCAAAATGTCACATTGGCAATTGTTATCCCCAAATCTCTCTCTCTCTCTCTCTCTCTCTCTCTCTCTCTCTCTCTCTCTCTCTCTCTCTCTCTCTCTCTCTCTCTCTCTCTCTCTCTCTCTCTCTCTCTCTCTCTCTCTCTCTCTCTCTCTCTCTCTCTCTCTCTCTCTCTCTCTCTCTCTCTCTCTCTCTCTCTCTCTCTCTCTCTCTCTCTCTGATGTATCTACTGCATTATACGGTGTAGTGTAAGGTTTAATTAACCCAAACAATGACTAGTCTGTTTGTTAAAAAGCGCTGAGCCCCATTGTTGTGAATTGACAAAACATTAACCCCAGGTAAGCTCATCCCTGTGCCCCATAAGAAAGCTTTGTCTGTGATGTGACCTGCCTTTTGTTGGATAAAAAAACCAGACGGCACAGAGAACTGATGAGTTCCCCACACAGCAGGTCTATTGTGTGATTTATCTCCAAAGAGGCAGTCAATCTCTTTTGTGTTCACACAGCAAAGACCTTGGAAGGTGTCAGCGACTCAGCCTTGCTAAAATACTCCAAACCAGAAGGTGGCAGTAGTGTTGTTTGGCAATGCATATCCGTGTGTATTGCTTATGGCCTAGATTCGAAGCTACTGTATCTTCGCTAATGTTGCTATTTTGTAGAAAGTCCTTTTTGATACTATGTTGTTATTGTCTAAATACTGTTTTGTACATTGTCATGTATTTGTACATTTTATGTGGCCCCAGGAAGAGTAGCTGATGTATTTGCAGTAGCTAATGGGGATCCTAATTAACTAAACTAAATACTAGTCAGATGGGACAGCTAGATAACTACAGTACCTTGCAACGTGATGAAGAAACGATTTAATTCACTCTCCATAATTCTATCCTGCCAGTGCCAGTCCATAGCAAAATGTTTAGGTGGCTAGCTAATGTTAGCATATACGCTAGCTAGTACAACATAGCTAGCTAGCTAAGGACACTGCACTAACATGGCAGCTAACACAGACAGCTGTTTCATGGAAACTAGCTAATCCATTGTGATATAATTATAAGGTCAATACTAGCTACAGTGGTTAGCAAGCTTGGAGGAAGTATTTAGTGTTGTATGCATTGTGTCTATGCGCTTCGCTAGCCTACATTGCATATGAAGTGCGACTGGCTCATCCCTGGACGTACTGAGAAAATGCCCTATTTTTCATCTTTTTGTAGGCTCCCCCACATGGGGGTTCGTGCTCTTTGATTGGCTCAAAGTCAAGTTGTTGGCCACTGACAAGCATTGCGATTCTACAAGTATAATCTGTAGGTTTGTCACTACCGTGGCAGCACACAGCAGGTACCGCTTTTGTTCTAGCAAGAGAAGGAACGGCCTCCCACTTTGATAAGTAGGCCTACCTATCGGCAGTCTATCGGCAGTGAGATTCTCAGTGTGTTTCATGCTGTATGCGAGCTCAAATCCAATTGATAGCCAATCCTGATGCTTATCATATTGACTTGACTTGATTTGACTGAAGATTATTTTTCTCTACCCTAAATAAAAAACATTGTGCAGTGTTTGTCATTGTTTAGGGATATTAGCAGGGAATTTGTCTCTGCATTTCAAGTTTTTTTTTGTCATTACATAGCTAAGTCAGTTAACATTCTGTCATTTGAGACCATTCAACTGCTCAGATTGTTCTTCTATGCAAATATCCTCTTTTCTAAACCAAGAGATTCCAACACGCTTGTGGTTGTTCTCACTTCTCACCACATCTATCACATCTCTTTTGTTTTTGTTGACTTAAACTCCCCTAAAACGACATATTCCATACAAACTTTATTCCATACAAACATATTCCATACAAAGTTTCCTGAAAAAAGGCTGCATTTATCTGTCCAGAACAGCTTCCTCCCCTCCCAATAAGTGACATCCTGGAATTTAGTCATATTCCCAGTGCTACTTGAACCCCTTCCAACCAGATTAGCCAGATAATATACCACCCACTAATTGCAGAATGACACAAAGGGCTGGATGCAATCAGGGCAACATTGTACTTAAATGGAATTGCAGAAGGGAAAATCACATTGATCACATTTTTTTCATGAAGTCTTACTGTTCGTTGTACATTTACATTTTAGTCTTAAAAAAAAGTATTTATAGATTTTCAAATATGAGAATAAGAACAGTACAAGCCCAACCCCTCCCTCCCTCCCTCCCTCCCTCCCTCCCTCCCTCCCTCCCTCCCTCCCTCCCCCTCCCTCCCTCCCTCCCTCCCTCCCTCCCTCCCTCCCTCCCCCTCCCTCCCTCCCTCCCTCCCTCCCTCCCTCCCACCAAGGCATCACACAAGGAGCACTGCCAGAGCCCTGCAAAATGACCTCCAACAGGCCACAAATGTGCATGTGTCTGCTCAAACGGTCAGAAACAGACTCCATGAGGGTGGTATGAGGGTCCGACGCCCACAGGTGGGGGTTGTGCTTACAGCCCAACACCGTGCAGGACGTTTTTCATTTGCCAGAGAACACCAAGATTGGCAAATTCGCCACTGGCGCCCTGTGCTCTTCACAGATGAAAGCAGGTTCACACTGAGCACATGTGACAGTCTTTTAGACGCCGTGGAGAACGTTCTGCTGCCTGCAACATCCTCCAGCATGACCGGTTTGGCGGTGGGTCAGTCATGGTGTGGGGTGGCATTTCTTTGGGGGGCCGCACAGTCCTCCATGTGCTCGCCAGAGGTAGCCTGACTGCCATTAGGTACCGAGATGAGATCCTCAGACCCCTTGTGAGACCATATGCAGGTGTGGTTGGCCCTGGGTTCCTCCTACTGCAAGACAATGCTAGACCTCATGTGGCTGGAGTGTGCCAGCAGTTCCTGCAAGAGGAAGGCATTGATGCTATGGACTGGTCCGCCCGTTCCCCAGACCTGAATCCAATTGAGCACATCTGGGACATCATGTCTCACTCCATCCACCAACGCCACGTTGCACCACAGACTGTCCAGGAGTTGGCGGATGCTTTAGTCCAGGTCTGGGAGGAGATCCCTCAGGAGACCATCCGCCACCTCATCAGGAGCATGCCCAGGCATTGTAGGGAGGTCATGCAGGCACGTGGAGGCCACACACACTACTGAGCCTCATTTTGACTTGTTTTAAGGACATTACATCAAAGTTGGATCAGCCTGTATGTGGTTTTCCACTTTGATTTTTTTGATTTTGTGCTACATCAGATGACCTGGCCTCCACAATCCCCCGACCTCAACAAAATTGAGATGGTTTGGGAGGAGTCGGACCGCAGAGTGAAGGAAAAGCAGCCAACGAGCTTAGCATATGTGGGAACTACTTCAAGACTGTTGGAAAAGCATTCCAGGTGAAGCTGGTTGAGAGAATGCCAAGAGTGTGCAAAGCTGTCATCAAGGCAAAGGGTGGCTCTTTGAAGAATATCAAAGATAAAACATATTTCGATTTGTTTAACACTTTTTTTTAGTTACTACATGATTCCACGTGTTATTTCATAGTTTTGACATCTTCACTATTATTCTACAATGTAGAAAATAGTTAAAAAAAATAAAGAAAGAGTAGGTGTTCTAAAACCTTTGACCGGTTGTGTGTGTGTATATATATATATATATATATATTGCATTTTCTTTCTGTTCAGTTTTGATGTAATTTCTTACTAAAACACCCACAAAATTCCCCAAAATGTTTCAATGCGCGACAGCAAATGGAAGAAGAAAAAGTTTTGCAAATGTTGTACGGTCATTGGTGTGAGTTTGTTTAAGATATATCAGAGTGTCGTCTTCCTGCTGCCCTTCACCGTCGCGTTGTGTTGCGTGTCATCTATAAGCTTAAGCAACGAGTTCTAAAGTCTGCTTTCCTCCCACCAAACTCTGCTCCCACACCCCTTGTGCATGTGGGATTTCCCCTTCACTCTCAATCACGGTCTGTAGAGCTTCAGCAGATGCCGAGAGCCACCCCTACCTCCATCCTTCTCTCCCTCTTTCCCTCTCCCCCTCCTCTGGTGTGCAGGTCGAGGCTGTGTTGCTCTAGTCGGTGCCTTTCCAGCAGTCCCAGCAGCTGTCTTTGAAATTGCCCCCGACACACTCACATAAACACACACTCCGGGAGGGAATGTTTAGAGGTTGGCAGAGGGGTAGAGGGTGGATGTGTGTGTGTGAGTTGGGGGTCAGGGTGTTGAATTCTTTCAGTGCTCTGTAAGAGTGGGAGAAGAGTGGATTTGTCCATTAGTGTGTTTGTTCAGGAAGAAGAAAAAAATACTTTGGTATTTTGCGACTTGTTATATTCTGGATGTTAAAGTGCATTGAGATGGTCAATGTTGATTCTCTAACTCAGTGAACTTCTGACGAACTACATAATGTTATCTTTAGAAAAAATGTACAGTTCTGTAACATACAGATCATACTGAACACTGAGTGTACAAAACATTAAGAACACCTTCCTAATATTGAGTTGCACCCCCCCTTTTGCCCTCAGATCAGCCTCAATTCATCTGGGCGTGGACTCTATAGGGTGTCTAAAGCGTTCCACAGGGATGCTGGCCCAAGTTGACTCCAATGATTCCCACGGTTTTTGATACACACGGGAAACTGTTGAGCATGAAAAATCTAGCAGAGTTGCAGTTCTTGACACAAACTGGTGCGCCTGGCACCTACTACCATACCTCGTTCAAAGGCATTTACATTTTTTGTGTTGTCGATTCACTCTCTGAATGGCACACATACAGTCGTGGCCAAAAGTTTTGAGAATGACACAAATATGCATTTTCACAAAGTCTGCTGCCTCAGTTTGTATGATGGCAATTTGCACATACTCCAGAATGTTATGAAGAGTGATCAAATGAATTGAAATTCATTGCAAAGTCCCCCTTTACCATGCAAATTAACTGAATCCCCAAAAACATTTCCACTGAATTGCAGCCCTGCCATAATTTTGTATTTATTTTTTTATTTCACCTTTATTTAACCAGGTAGGCTACTTGAGAACAAGTTCTCATTTGCAACTGCGACCTGGCCAAGATAAAGCATAACAGTGTGAACAGACAACACAGAGTTACACATGGAGTAAACAATTAACAAGTCAATAACATAGTAGAAAAAAAGGGGAGTCTATATACAATTGTGTGCAAAAGGCATGAGGACACTGGAGTGATAAGTGATCAGATGGTCATGTACAGGTAGAGATATTGGTGTGCAAAAGAGCAGAAAAGTAAATAAATAAAAACAGTATGGGGATGAGGTAGGTAAAAATGGGTGGGCTATTTACCGATAGACTATGTACAGCTGCAGCGACCGTTTAGCTGCTCAGATAGCAGATGTTTGAAGTTGGTGAGGGAGATAAAAGTCTCCAACTTCAGCGATTTTTGCAATTCGTTCCAGTCACAGGCAGCAGAGAACTGGAACGAAAGGCGGCCAAATGAGGTGTTGGCTTTAGGGATGATCAGTAAGATACACCTGTTGGAGCGCGTGCTACGGATGGGTGTTGCCATCGTGACCAGTGAACTGAGACAAAAGGACCAGCTGACATCCTGTCAGTGATTCTCTCGTTAACACAGGTGTGGGTGTTGACGAGGACAAGGCTGGAGATCACTCTGTCATGATGATTGAGTTTGAATAACAGACTGGGAGCTTCAAAAGGAGAGTGGTGCTTGGAATCATTGTTCTTCCTCTGTCATCCATGGTTACCTGCAAGGAAACACGTGCCATCATCATTGCTTTGCACAAAAAGGACTTCACAGGCAAGGATATTGTTGCCAGTAAGATTGCACCTAAATCAACCATTTATCGGATCATCATGAACTTCAAGGAGAGCGGTTCAATTGTTGTGAAGAAGGCTCCAGGGTGCCCAGGAAAGTCCAGCAAGTGCCAGAACCGTCTCCTAAAGTTGATTCAGCTGCGGGATCGGGGCACCACCGGTACAGATCTTGCTCAGGAATGGCAGCAGGCAGGTGTGAGTGCATCTGCACTCACAGTGAGGCGAAGACTTTTGGAGAATGGCCTGGTGTCAAGAAGGGCAGCAAAGAAGCCACTTCTCCAGGAAAAACATCAGGGACAGACTGATATTCTTCAAAAGATACAGGGATTGGACTGCTGAGGACTGGGGAAAAGTAATTTTCTCTGATGAAACCCCTTTCCTATTGTTTGGGGCATCCGGAAAAGAGCTATTTCGGAGAAGACATGATGAGCGCTACCATAAGTCCTGTGTCATGCCAACAGTAAAGTATCCTGAGACCATTCATGTGTGGGGTTGCTTCTCAGCCAAGGGAGTGGGCTCACTCACAATTTTGCCTAAGAACATAGCCATGGTATGAATGGTACCAACACATCCTCCGAGAGCAACTTCTCCCAACCATCCAGGAACAGTTTGGTGACAAACAATGCCTTTTCCAGCATGATGGAGCACCTTGCCATAAGGCAAAAGTGATAACGAACAAAACATCAATATTTTGGGTCCATGACAAGAAAACTCCCCAGACCTTAATCCCATTGAGAACTTGTGGTCAATTTTCAAGAGGCAGGTGGACAAACAAAACCCCACAAATTCTGACAAACTCCAAGCATTGATTATGCAAGACTGGGCTGCCATCAGTTGGGATGTGGCCCAGAAGTTAATTGACAGCATGCCAGGGCGGATTGCAGAGGTCTTGAAAAAGAAGGGTCAACACTGTAAATATTGACTCTTTGCATCAACTTCATGTAATTGTCAATAAAAGCCTTTGACACTCATGAAATGCTAGTAATTATACTTCAGTATTCCATAGTAACATCTGACAAAACTATCTAAAGACACTGAGGCAGCAGACTTTATGAACATTTAAATTTGTGTCATTCTCAAACCTTTTGGCCACAACTGTACACAATCCATGTCTCGATTGTCTCAAGGCTGAACCTGTCTCCTCCCCTTCATCTACACTGATTTAAGTGGATTTACAGTTGTAGTCGAAAGTTTACATACACTTAGGTTGGAGACATTAAAACTCGTTTATCAACCACTCCACTAATTACTTGTTAAGTTCAATGTCGACATAATCTGAAAGGCCGCTTGGAAGAAGCCACTGCTCCAAAACCGCCATTAAAAAGCCAGACTACTGTTAGCAACGGCACCACGGGGACAAAGATCGTACTTTTTGTAGAAATGTCCTCTGGTCTGATGAAACAAAAATAGAACTGTTTGGCCATAATGACCATCATTATGTTTGAAGGAAAAAGGCGGAGGCTTGCACGCCGAAGAACTCCATCCCAACCGTGAAGCACGGGGGTGGCAGCATCATGTCTTTGCTGTAGGAGGGACGGGTGCATTTCACAAAATAAATGACATCATGAGGAATAAGAATTGTGGATATATTGAAGCAACATCTCAAGACATCAGTCAGGAAGTTAAAGCTTGGTCACAAATGGGTCTTCCAAATGGACAATGACCCCATGCATGCTTCCAAAGATGGACAACAAAGTCAAGGTATTGGAGTGGCCATCACAAAGCCCTGACCTCAATCCTATAGAACATTTGTGGGCAGAACTGAAAAAGCATGTGCGAGCAAGGAGGCCTACAAACCTGACTCAGTTACACCAGCTCTGTCAGGAGGAATGGGCCAAAATTCACCCAATTAATTGTGGGAAGCCTGGGAAAAATGTTTGACCCACATTAAACAATTTCAAGGCAATGCTACCAAATACTAATTGAGTGTATGTAAACTTCTGACCCACTGGGAATGTGATGAAAGACATAAAAGCTGAAATAAATCATTCTCTCTACTATTATTCTGACATTTCACATTCTTAAAATAAAGTGGTGATCCTAACTGACCTAAGACAGGGAATTTTTACTAGTATTAAATGTTAGGAATTGTAAAAAATAATTTAAATCTATTTTGCTCAGGTGTAGGTAAACTTCCGACCTAAACTTTAACAAGTGACATCAATAAGGGATCATAGCTTTCACCTGGATTCACCTGCAAATGTGTATGTCATGGAAAGAGGTGTTTTTCATGTTTGGTGCACTCAGTGTATGTTAAAACTTCTTTGGGATAGGGGGCAGCATTTTCACTTTTGGATGAATAGAGTTCCCAGAGTAAACTGCCTCCTACTCAGTCCCCGATGCTAATATATGCATATTATTATTTCTTTTGGATAGAAAACACTCTGAAGTTTCTAAAACCGTTTGAATGATGTCTGTGAGTATAACAGAACTCATATCGAAGGCAAAAACCTGAGAAATGAGAAAAAATCCAAACAGGAAGTGGGAAATCTGAGGTTTGTCGTTTTTGAACTCATACCTATCGAATACACAGTGGGATATGTGTTATTTTGCACTTCCTAAGGCTTCCACTAGATGTCAACAGTCTTTAGAACATTGTTTCAGGCTGTTCCTGTGAAGGGGGGGCCGGATGAGAGCTGTTTGACTTTCTCTTTCTCAGTCATGTTTGTCATGAGAGGTACCTCTTGTTCGATTGCTTTTCTACAGAAAATGGAATTCTCTGGTTGGAACATTATTGAACATTTATGATAAAAGCATCCTAAAGATTGATTCTATACTTAGTTTGACAAGTTTATGCGACCTGTAATATAACCTTTTGAACTTTTCGTCCGACTGGACCAGAACGCGCTTTTGGATTTGTTTACAAAAGAAGCTATTTGGACATAAATGGACATAAATGATGGACATTATCGAACAAAACAAGCATTTTTTTTGTGGAACTGTGATTCCTGGGAGTGCATTCTGATGAAGATCATCAAACGTAAGTGCATATTTATTATGCTAGTATTTCTGTGAATTCATGTGGCTCTCTGCACAATCACCGCATGTTTTAGAACTACTGAACGTAACATGCAAATGTAAAATGATTTAAAAAATATAAATATGAACTTTATCAAAAAACATACATGTATTGTGTAACAAAGTCCTATGAGTGTCATCTGATGAAGATCATCAAAGGTTAGTGATTCATTTGATCTCTATTTGTGCTTTGTGTGACTCCTCTCTTTGGCTGGAAAAATGGCTGGCTTTTTCTGTGAGTTGGTGGTAACCTAACATAATCGTTTGTGAAGCTTTCGTTTTTGAAATCAGACACTGTGGCTGGATTAACGAGAATGTTATCTTTTAAAATGGTGCTTAATACTTGTTTGAGAAATTTGATTTATTATATTTATTCTAGATTTGTATTTGGCGTCCTGCAATTTCATTGGCTGTTGGCGGAACCCCGTCCTAAACAGGTTAAAGTGCGCCTTATTTAAACGAACAATGCCATTATTAGACTAACACGTCTGGAAAGTTGGACAGGAGGCAAGACTGC
The DNA here is from genome assembly GCF_021184085.1 of Oncorhynchus gorbuscha. Classification (NCBI taxonomy): domain Eukaryota; kingdom Metazoa; phylum Chordata; class Actinopteri; order Salmoniformes; family Salmonidae; genus Oncorhynchus; species Oncorhynchus gorbuscha. The sequence continues at coordinate 15,493,626 of NC_060198.1, forward strand.
TTGGTTCGTTTTCTCACTTTCTCTCTCTTTATCTAAAAAGCAAGTGCTTGGTTCGTCTTCTCACCCCCCCCCCTCTCTCTGTCTCTCTCTGCTTTTCTTTCCCCTCAAGTGATAATTAGTATCCCAGGCGTCTGTATGATGTAACCAATATGCTGTTCCTACCTCTCATGAAAGCGTTCTCAAAGATAACTTTACAGCATTGAACTTCACTGGACTCTCTTGGGTCCGCTTTTCCAGACAAAGAGTAAACCTATATTCCTGGACTAAAAAGCATTTTTTTAAAGCCCACCTATCCAGATTAAGACTGTCAGATTCTCCGTTGAGCAGGAATTCAAAATCCAGGATTGGCTTAATTTTGGTTTGTGGAAAGGGTCTCCTAAAATGATATTGGTAATGCCTACGTGCTGCTTTGGCTTTAGAAGGGCTTCCTCCCTGGAGGACTTTAGGACAAATTCTGATAGCCCCTGACTTGTCACAATGCAGCCAAGTGACTCCTGCAAATACCTGCTGTGAGGGCGGCTATTCACCCAGATGCTTTTGTCATTCGTGTGTTCCTTTTGGATGAGTTGTCGTTTAGAGAAAGGGGCCAAGGGCTGAGTGTGAGAGCCTGAACCAGATGTAGTACTGTAGTCTAGATTCTCCTTTGGTCCAAACCAAAGTCTATTGCCAGCTAATAATATTAATATATGGTATTTAGCAAACACTTTTATTCAACAGTAGTTGTTATCCGTCCGTTTTCTCCAGATGAAAACAAAAACGAATTCACAAGTAATTCCAGCTTGAACTGCTATCAAGTATTCAAAATCTGTCAAGAACTATGTGTTGTTTGCTTGCACCTGCCATGTGCACTTTGGAGACATCAATTGGTTCCATTGTGTCAGTCAAGCTCAGTCAAGCACAGATAAAGGATTTGGAAGATTTTTAAAGGACAGCTAAACTATTTGAAAGATTTCAAATTCTATTTGAACTATTTGCCTTTAGGCTAAATACAGTGGATGTAAATACATGACATTTAACATTTACATTTTAAGTCATTTAGCAGACGCTCTTATCCAGAGCGACTTACAAATTGGTGCATTCACCTTATGACATCCAGTGGAACAGTCACTTTACAATAGTGCCTCTAAATCTTAAAGGGGGGTGGGAAGGATTACTTATCCTATCCTAGGTATTCCTTAAAGAGGTGGGGTTTCAGGTGTCTCCGGAAGGTGGTGATTGACTCCGCTGTCCTGGCGTCGTGAGGGAGTTTGTTCCAC